>NW_005054304.1:8733278-8758276 GCF_000277835.1 Geospiza fortis
CCTTAGTGTGTGAGTCAAATGCCAAAGGCACATCCAAACAGATACATAGCAGTGGCAAATGGAGGATTTTCAGAGGGAGTTTTCAGGATATGAGATGTAGCTTGGAGGTGATTGCTGGCCAGCAGTAACAGAGGGTGACAAGGTAGCATGGCAATCTCTGTCTCAGATTGGAACTGGCTCGTGCCTGGCCTCCTTGGTATAGGGCTGGGGGAAGCCTCCATCTGCCTCCACAAGGCTGTGCATACACCCTCAGGTTAGCTGGCTTCCAGAGCTGCATGCATCTTTAGCATGTATAAGATGCAGCTTCTCAAACTCCTTTACAGATTTCAGATACCTAGCAGTGATTTGAAATAAGCCTGAAGGAGAGGAATGATGGTTTCGGATTTTCTGCCTGTCACATAAAGGGGAGAAATAAATGAGGGGAGCTTTCTTTTGTGCATCATTGCTTCCCTTCTGGGAGTGCAGTGAGGGCAGTGCTTCCCACCCAGCTGAAAGAAAACAATCTTCCAGGGAGAACACGTAATGAGATTAGTCAGGGGATCATTACACTGACAACAACGAATGGCAAGAGTCAGTGATTGTTTAGTTCAGAAATAAGACATCAAGGGGTGAAAAAATTAATCAGAGCACCAAAGGACAAAGTGAACACATTCTTTAATTGCCTGTAGACCAGCAGGAGAAATCGGAATAATAAACAAGAACAGTTAGACTCCGAAATACAGAGTTGATCTTCATGTTGTTTCTGAAATCTAGTAGGAACAATTGGAAATACTGAAAGTCAGATGGACAAGGTGGATAAAAGGGGAAGAAGGTGTCACTATGTCACAATGGATTAGGTATTTCAGAGGTTGAGAACTTGGAAAGAACTGATCCTGTTTTTTTTCTGTGACTGTGGGCTAATGGCTGGAGCGCTAAGTGAGATGGGAGACAGTGTCTGCTGCAGGCCACCAAATCACACTGGAGTGGAGCATGGTTGGCTCTGGTACAGCATCTCTGTGATGCATAAGGGGAAATGTGAGGTGTAAGAGGGGCAGTCAGGCTGAGTGGTGTGTGTTTCAAGCCTCCAGCTGCCCATGCTGAAGTACCTGGAATGCACAGGTAGAGCATATTAAAAGGAAAAGGAGCACAAAGTGTTAAACGCGGCAAACTTTAGAGAAAAAAATATATGATGAGAAAGTGTAGACAGAGGTGAGGCAGAGCTGAGAACAGGAGGAGGGCACTGAAAACTTCATTAGGAGATATAGAAACCTTAATGACATTGGTGCATTAAGTGAAGGTAGTACTATTCAAAATCTTTATGCTAGAAAGGCAACAAATATTTCTCTTCTGTGCCTGTGAAAAAAAGCCAATTAAATTATTTCTGTGTAGTGGAGGTTAAGTGGTAGCTACTATATAGTTACTACTATAACACAGTTTCAAATCAGAAAATTCAAACAAATTTCACCCAAGCATTTATGAGAGTTTACTGTGTAGCTTCCAAGATTTCTGTTTGCTGACATGAGTCTTAGAACATTGGGCAGGTTTTTAGAAAGATCACCAAAAAAATTTATTGTAAACTTAAAGACCAAACTGAACCTTCAATCCAAGTTTTTCTTTCATCTTAATATCTGGATGTAACAAGATGAAAGACTTAACAAATATAAAGAGACATTTAACAATTTCAAAATATATAACCATTTAAAAAGTCTATGCATGACTTTTACTATTTTATTATAGTAAAATAATAGTTTATAAATAGCTTTATTATATAATGAGAAAGCTTTATCTTTGGGATCTGATAGAAACTTTTATAATTGCTTTAGTAAATAAAAAGAAAATTGGGTCCCTTTCAATCCTACTACTTCCAATGAACTCAAAGAACAGTTCCTAATATTTTTGGAGCATTTTCACAGTATAGTAATTATACATAGATGCAGTGCTCTCTTGCTAGGGAGTAAAGACCTGAAGAAATGTTTGATGTGTGAAGCAAAATATTTGAATGTCTCTTTTTACATAAAATTTTTGGGTTTTAAATCACTACCTTTTAATACAAACCAAATGCTACAGGAGGAACAGGTGGTGTGGTGAGTAAAAACTATAGCTGGCTCTCAAACTTCTCCACACCTTGTAAGGTCTGGCTGCCAGCCCTGCCTCATGATCGGTTCCTTCTCCACTCTCAAACCCCTGCAATCTGCCAATAAGTTCAGCCACTGATTTTCAAGCTTATTTGGGAGACATTACCAATTCAAGGAGTTGTATTCTCCTGTGGAATAATTTGTCGTGCCTGCTGTGGTCCGTGGGTGTTAACTTCAGCACAAAATGGAATATTACAAGTTCAGGTTATGACATGCCAGCCTAAATGTTATGGATGAATATAAGCAAAGTTCAAAGTTCAACGAATGGAAAAGGATAGATGAAAAAAATGAAAATAAGGGAAGAAAAATTCATTATGAGAAATTTCCCGGCAACTTCCAAGCTGCATTTACTTCACAGCTGGTAGAAATAGGTATGGGCTTCATTGACTGTAAAATTTTTTTTTATCCTATACTGAATTGAAGATTTCCAATTGAAAGTAGGTGAGGTTTTATATTATCAGGAAAGTTTTTAACAGAACAATGGCAATAGCTAATGCTCTGAAAGGTTCTGCCTTTGAAGAGTTCTGCTTTGCAGAGTTTTACGAAGATCACAGAGCTCGGTCAAACTTCAGGTTTTGTTTCTAGTGGCAATAAAAATGTGGAAATATAAAATACCTCTTCCTCTTTGTTAATACAAACTACTTCCCTCACATGCACTCTCTATTAATGTCCCCTTCACAAAGAATACAGAAGACATGCATTAATCTAAACTGTTTGCAACAGGCATCTGCACCTCTTTATTTATGGAAATTGCAGATGCACAGCATAATTGATGTGACTGTTCTAACAGGCTAAAGGCTAAATTGCAGCCAGCTCCCAAGTCCTTTGTGCTTTTTTACCAAAGGCCAATAATTCACTGAATGTGGACAGAATTTTTGTAGGAAAAAGCAGAATCAAAATCTGTCCCCAGATAACCCACCCTATTATTTCTTCACCTTCCTTTTCCAAGCAGAGTTGAGATGCTTGCTTTTAATTTTGATGGCATTACAGTTCCTCAACAAAGCAGTCACAATTATCATATTTTTCATGGTTCTTTAAATTAGCTGGAAAACTCCTTACACAGAAGCTCAGCTCACTGCAGTTTTTCTTCAGGCAAACAATTGACAAATCCCTGAGAACAAGATGTCTGCAAAAAGAGCCCATGCATTTTGAATTCTTCAAATTTAATCCAGAATTATAAAATATCAAGATCTTACCAGACTATGATCCTGAATTCCCCTATTTTGCCCATTTGTCCTGTGTGTTCATTCCTCCTTCTTGCCTGTACTCCTCTCATGATTTTTGATGTGAAGAAACCTTTAAACTGAATACTAATGAGGGAAAATAATTTTTTTAAAGTAAAAATATGTATGGTAATTCTATAGTTTCATATTTTGTCTTCTAAGTTGGGTTTTACCCGGGTATTTAAGTCTGTCATAATTATGTATAATATTTTTTGCATTATCAAGATGATGCATTATTTTTCCTGCCTTCTATTTAGCTTGAAGCACTTGGAAAGAAACAGGAATAAACAGAAATTTATAAGATAAGTTCCAGTCTAAGCCTGTCATCTGAAGTAGGCCAGCATTAAAATGGTCCAGGATTGATGAAGGAGAGCTGCATTAGATGAGAGTGGGAGGACTAAAAGTAATTTCTTTCACTGTGACTTCTACAGCAATTCAACTTTTTCAGAAAACTCCCAATAAGATTGATTTTTTTTAATTCAGTTTACTCTAGAAAATATCTGTCCCTTCCTGCACATGAAGATTTTAAAGGCAGATTACATTTTTATAAGTGATTTTAGCACCCATTACATGTCAGATGAATTATACTGGGAGCTGTAGCCACAACGTAGGTGATGTAGAGGTAGTGGAATTTTGTGCTGCCTTATACTCTTCTGCAGGTATATTGGAAAGGCCTCAATAAATTATAATACAGCCTCTATAGTCCTTTGAGATGTCTTTTAATGTGACAAAGCAACTCCTGGACTGCTGTCTTCTATTATTTCAATTTGTTTCATGAGTGGGGCTCAGTACTTTTAAGCACTGCTCATCATGCCCCACGAGCAGCATTTTTACTGTAACCACAACCACTGTGCTGGCCTCCGCTGATGAATTTTGCTATAGGAATGAGATGTCATAGATCAGATTCTTCTCTGGTCATCAGTGTGTGTCTGCATTGCACAGGTGGCCCCCTTTGCCATTAGGGGTTACTAAGCTTTGCTGGTATGATATGAAATACAGCAACAGGCAAAGATTTGTTCCACATTTTTGGCTCTCTCCTGCTTTGTGCTGCATGACCTGTTTGTAACCTCTTGCAACTAGAACATGGCATGATCCATGAGGATGTCAGTGCACCTGAAACTCATCCTAGGTCTTGGAAAGCAGAGCCCAGGGAGATTTGCATGCCTGTCCCTCCTGCACACTAATTTTAAGTAGAGTTTAGTATCTTTTAGGTCTGTGGCTCTCTGTCATGGTAATGTTAATGGAAAAGCAGTGATTGTTGCTCTCTTGAGTGACTTGGCACTCTTCTGAACTGAGAAAATGTGGATTGGGACCCAAAGAAAACTTCAGGAAGTTTTATCCCCAGAAACAAAATTGGGGAGAATGAAGAGGTTTCTTAAAGTGAACTGCCATGGTGCAGGAAGTGTTTTAGGAAGGAGTACAATGGAACAAGACTGTGTCACATTAAGTCTCCTAATAGATGCCAGAGAAATGGTACCATGGCAGTAAAAGATCTCTTTTGCTTTTTGTTTCTTTTCTTCTTTTACTGGGAAAGGTGGAGTACCCTGCGTGTACTGCTTTAAAAAAGTCATGCACTTAGGCTGTTGTGGTGTCAGCCCATTTAGAAATGGTGGTTTGAGAAGCCTCAGTACAAGAATTCTTAGAGGAGTGAGGAATTATTTTGATATGTGTTTATTGCACATGTACTTCAATACAAGCTTTGTCCTCAAGCTTCATTTCTTGACTGCTGGTATACAAGGAACAACTGTGAATTAGGAACAAAGCTTCACAAATACCTGGATGAAATAAAAGCACTTAGGCTAGCCAGCATTCATGGGTTTTAAAGTCTATTTTTAACATGGGAGGGAAAAGGAAGAAGTAAAAGTGAATAGTGGGGACAACCTTATCAAAGTATGGGAAAGCTGTGTGGACAGTAGGGAATGCTGTGGCTGAGAGATCTGTAGTGGCTTTTGTGTTCACTTGATGCACAGCATCCTCACTTGAACCAGAAGGCAGGTGTGTGAATTTCAGTGGTCCTCTCTCTTCTGACTTTTAATTTCAACTAAAAAATGTGAGAATTTCAGAGTTTTACTCATTAAGCTGAAAACTGAATGTGCAAGGATATCCAAAATATCATTGGTTTCTTCTCAATCACACTAGCCATTTCAATTAAGTGTGAGGATTGTCTGCAGGGATTGGCATCTGAAAGTTAAAAGGACAAACAGCTTTTTCTGATAAATTTATATAATTGCTCTTTTCATTTTATTAAAAATCATTTTTTAATTAAGTATTTAAAAGACACTGCAAAAACTGTTGTAAAGTAGAAATACTCTAGTAAAAGTAATTTAAAATTCATGCAGCAGACAAACACAAATCTTCAGATGTTGAAGTTAGCATTCATCTTTGATAATCCTTAGACTGAAATAATATGTCCCAATCTGATCAGTAGATTATTATTTCAGACAATTAGATGGCATCTTGGAAATAAAAGAAAACTTGTTTCCAGATGTTTAGGTCTAAGAGATTTTGTCTGTCAGTTCTGGAATTCTCAAAAGGCAAAGGATTTCAGTGTTTATATACCAAAAGTATAAAAGAATAGAGTCATTATTATTTCATTTATGGTACAATTCCACATCACTGATGCAGAAAAAAAGTTTCAAATTTGTATGGCAATGCAGAGTTCCCGGTGTTTGTATAGGTAAGAAAAATTCTGAATAGAGCAGTAAGAGCATCCTTGATAGACAACACTGATTAAACACCCAGTTTCTGTACATAAGTGAAAATTATTTGTTCTTGGGATGGGAATAATTGTCATTTGTATTCCCTTAAACCTACTTGCTGTGGAAACATTAAGGAGTTTTTACATAAGTACAAAACAAACTGTCTACAGATGATTGAATTGGTAACAAATTGCTTTTGCAAATCCCAGGCATCGTACCATCGTAAGATTTGCCTAGGAGAAACCTACCTCAAAAAACAATATCAGCTTCTCAAGTTGCTGAGTGTAGAGGGAGAGGAAAAGGGTGAACATCTTGAGCAGCTGACTGTGGGTGTTTGCTGTGTTCACCTATCCCGCCTTAGTTACTTGTAGCTGTGACAAAACATGCTGCAGACAAAAGGGGGATTTTAAAAAAATAACATTTTCCTTTATCTAAAAACCTGAGATTTATATATTTTTTAAAGAGAAAGAGCTCTTGCAAATACTCCAAACTAGTGTGTTTTGGGGCAGCTATTTGAATAAAAACTGCTGCTTTTCATGGCTTGCATTACTAGGCTCTTGTCACACAATCGATAGCTTGCAGCTCATCCTGGGAGGTTTAATTGCTGCTCATGTTCTGTTTACATGGCAGTTGGATTTTAAAGGAAAGCAACTAGAGAATACAAAACAATGTTTGCTTTCTTCTTCAATATGTGTGATTTTTTTTTCCTGCGTGTCCAAGTTCACTTGCAGCAAGTTGTACAAATACATGTGGTTATCACGAGCATCTGCCTGCCTACACAACTGTGAAAAGTAATTGTGGTTTGATGGGATTTTTTGACTTTACGTTCCCCAGAATAAAAGAAAAACTTAATTAAGGTTTGTGGATAAGATCTCTAAGGAAAGAACATTTTAAGATTTTCCTTTGGCTGCTTTTGTTCTGAGATGTAGAAGTCTATTTCCATTACTGGACAGGATTGGCAGATGAACTGCAATTAAAGGCACAATAGCAAAAGAGATTAAACACAGGAATGACAACTGACTGTGTGGGCTTCCTTCAGTGCTTTTCCTTGCATAGAAAGTGCAGCTCCCAATCCTGCTCAGTTCACTGAAGCACCAGGCTTTAATGGACTGCTTTAAGCTGTTAACCTTGGGGTCTAGTTATCCTGAGAGATGCACGAGCATTCCTCTGTCAAATGAAAATTCTTGCTTTTCCTTCTTCCCCACAGGAGGAGAGGTTCCATACACAACCCTGGCAACCCGACTGATGATGGGAGCCTGGTGGCTTTTTGCTTTGATTGTCATCTCCTCCTACACGGCCAACCTAGCAGCTTTCCTCACCATCACACGCATTGAGAACTCCATCCAGTAAGTTGATAAAGAATGATTCAAGGGAAAGGAGGGCGAACATAAATATACATGTAGAGGGTTATAAATGTTCTACTTAAATGTGAGAACAGGAATAAATGTTTATCTTCCTTGAGAAGTAGTTGGAAAGTTAGAAAAATAACAATATACTATGAGAGACTGTCGGTCTCCCTGGAGACACTTTGTTTTTAGGATTGGAATTGTTGCCCTCTAGCAGATGCTTTTCCCTGTGGCAGACATACATATGTATGTTTGCACACATACATATTTTGAAAGAGGCAATTGAGTTTGAGATGACCACACAGTGTCAGTGTTTGAAACAGGGAAGTATAAATTGCTGCTGCTGCTTTGTATTCAGATGTATTCCACAATGCTTGCATTCTGACACTGGCCAGGAAGACCCCAATGCTTCCCCAGTGTATGGGGAGCTCAGAGCTGATTTCACCTATTCTTACCAAGGCAGAGATGTGTTAACAGCAACAAACAGTAATAAATTCACTGGTTTAGGAGCTCCTCTTTGCTCCTTCTGCTCCCAGGAGCTCTCTTACTGCATAAGCAGATCATGTCGTTCTCTTTTCCCCCAGTATTCATTCCTTTGCTTCGTGCCTTCCAAAAATGAATGTCCTGGTCTTCTCCTGTTCCTTTTATGGTGAACTCTTTCTGTCACACCTTCCAGTCTTTTTCTGAAGATCATGTCACCTTTCCATACCACAGGAGCCTTTCTAGGTCTTCTATCCTCTCTCTCTGCCCTTTTGTACTTCAGTATCCTCTCCTTCACCTAGGATACTGAGTTATCCTCGCTCCCATTGCTCCAGTGATAACCTTCACCTTCAGATGCTCACTCCTGGGTCAAAGCAGAGACTAGAAAATACAGGGAAGCATTAGCTAGCCAAGCACTGTGAGGGACAACTGGCCATTTTTTCATAGCAAAATAATCTTGAACCTACAATCTGTGAAAGTATGTGAGAGTGACAAAATTACCCTTTCCTATATATCCTTCTTTGCAAAAATCTCAGAGTGATTTAAAGAAGAGAGGCACATTTCACTCTGTTTCTTCCTTCAGAAAGGTAAGAACTTGACCTTCAAGTCAGGCTCAATGCTGACCTTAGGGAAAATTCTGTTTTCCCACTCCAGTCACTGATCCAAATCCCTGACTTGTGTGTATCATCACCTAAGGTCCTTCTGCCTCTAGTTCAGCTGCTTTCAAAATCTCTCTGAAATTCCCCTTGAGGCAGTGAGGCACTCTCACAGACCGAGCAGGGGGAGCCTTGGCCTCCTGTGAGTTCACAGGTCAGGATCAAGCATCGCTGCGTGCCAGCAGTCACTGTGCTCACACAAAGGTACTTCTCCTCTGGGTGAGGATTTTCTGTGTGCTAAAACCAATCCAGGCTTTCACACAGGCTGGCAAACATCTGCAATAGCAGACAAGTTTCATTTGCAATTGAAGCCCAAGTTGGACCCAAGAGCAGAAGCAGTACTTAACTTTGAGCGCAGGGTTATGTCCTGACCCTTGGGTAGAGGGAGAAGTTGGTGTTCCATGGACCAAATTGCCCAGGCTTTGCAAGTTCTTACACTCCAAATTGGAAATTTTCTGTGGTTGTTATCCTTCCTTTCTGAGGTAACAGCCTCACCACTTTCATGTATTAGAGGGCTCCATACCCTGAGACAGAGATCTAAAAAATAGACTAAAGTAATGAGAAAATTAAATCAAATTACCTTTTTTTTGTGTGTGTGTGTGTGTTCTGAATAACAGATTTTGGTATTTTGACACAACTCAACTATTTGACTCCGTAGTCTCAATTATAATCCTGTCAATATTTGGATGGGAGTAAAATGATATTCTGTGTCAATGTTTGTCAGCATTGATCTTGATATTTTGAGGGAAGTAGATTTATTTATTTTTTTTAAGTTTTAAACAGTTTAAATTTGACTAAGGTTATGAAGAAACAACATGGGAATTTATATATGCAAAATCAATTATAATGATATATGTGAATTTATATATGCAAAATAAATTATAATGATATACTCACTCATTCAGTTTGTCCTTAGAAAAATGAAATATGCTTCTGGATTCTGCTTTGAAATCACGTCCCTTCTAGTTTTGAAATAGTCAAGAAAAATGTTCAAATTACTGTGACAAATGTCTGTGTTTTCTTATGATGTGCAAAAAAGAATAAAATATACCCAAACTATAATTTAATACATCTTCATCTTTTTCTTGCAGTTTATTATGATGTCACTAAAAAAGTCTCAGTGGAATTTAGAGGTTATTATGTACAGTTGGGATTACATTGGTCTTTGTGCTGTATTATTTATGGGCAGAGTCACTGAAAATGTTTTATTCAGTAGAAAATGTTGCAGCTGGAAAGCTCCTGGAATAAAAGAACAGACATCTTTCAACAGCACTTCCAGCTCAAAAATAGAGTAATTAGATGTGTTTAGTATCCATTAGGGAATGAAGTTATCCTAACTATGGTGTGAGTATAAAACTTCAGTTTACAAAACTGCCAAAATTGGAACTTAAACCAGCACATAAGAGAGAGGAGGTTTGTTTATCATGCTGAATTACTGCAAAGTGGAAAACATGAATAAGCAATAAAGAAAAAAAGCTGATGCTCCTTTTTTTCCTTTTTTCTTCTTTTTTTAACAGTTCAAATTGTACCGTGGGGAGCCTTCAAGGCCAGAATGGAAATGAGTATAAGCATTAAAAAAAATAATCCAGATTGCGCTAGTAGTGCTTGTCAGCTTTAGACAAGCCAGAAAAAAAAGGAAAGAAAATGAAGTCACTGGGTTTGCACAGATATAAAAAGTAGTTAATAGTTTTTCATTTCAGATTTCCAGCTAGCATCAGATATTATAGTGTGTTGTTGTAGGTATGGTCCTCATGATATCTTTTACAAAAGATAGGAGGATTCAAGCAGCCTACAGCACATTTTATTTCCATGAAACATTTGGTAGTTACTGCATTTCAGTTTTTGGATATGAAGCTAGTTTGTGTTCAGAGGTCTTGCAGCTTCCCCTGCTCAGTTGACGAATGGGCCATTCTTCCTAGTCAGTGTCTCATGGTATCCAGAGCTCTATGTGGAGTAGCAAAGCATGCAAAATTTTATCAGCCCATCCACTAAGGAGGACCCTTAGAGAAGTAAGTGTTCCCTTTCCCTATAGAGTTTCAAATTAGATCTTTGCTGTATAACCTCACTTGATGGCATTTGTGCTCTGCCTCAATGTTCAGTTTGAATCAATTTTTTGCAGTTTTTAAATTAATTCAGAGAAACTAGAAGAAAAAGAATGGGTGTTAAATCTGCTTTTCCAGAGAAAGGGCTACTCTTAGTACCTTTGGGAGCTCAGCTTTTCACCTTCTGCCAACACGCAATTTCAAGAGCAGAGGCACTCAAGTTCTGAAGTAGCTCCTGGATGCATCTTTTGTTCACACTTGACCCACACTGCAGATGACATTTAAATCAGGACAGTCAGCATTTCAAATGCCACAACACTGTGGCAGCAAAGCATAATTTCTATGTGTTTTAAATCTTTAGGTCGCTTTTGCAAATGCAACATAAATTAATAGTAATTAGGAGTGGCTTTTCTTGGTAAATGCCAAATAAATTTGGAGGTCCTGAGCTATTTCTAGGAGGTGCTCATGTTCTTAATTTCATCACTGAGCCAGTGTTGACATTATTATGTTTTATGATTCCTTTAGGATCAAATTAGAGTCCATTGGCCGAGATTGATTTTATTCAAATTACTGCACTGTTTTTCTGGATTAGGAGAGAGTGTCACCACCTCATGAGCACTGACATTTTGCAGGAAGGTTGTGGGAGTAGGGTGAACAGAGAAGAAGTCAAAGGATTTGCCATATAAAGCCTGGTGTTAGGCGGTTTCAAGTTTAATCCACTTCTAAAATGTGGAAGCATGAGAGTTTAGATTGTACATGTTGTGGGGGAAAGGGTGCATCTTTTGTCTTCTTCTGTTAAATCAGAAGTTCACATTATGCTTTCCATTTTATAACAAGTGTGTCTTGTTTGCTAGGTGAGACCTCTGCCTCCAAAAATGGAGGCATAGTGGGAAAGCAAGTCTTTCTTTCTTAGCCGTTCTTTTCCCAAAATTTTGCTAAACCATGATTCACCTGAAGCTAAGAATTCCTTAAGGCTTTATAGAGCTCAGTGGGGCTGACTGCAGGATTTCTGCAAGGGGGTTGCACAGAATGCAGTAATTTCATATTGCCCAGTGCATGTCCATTAATCTTTTCTTTAACATGGTTCAACCTGCAAGCAATATTTCAGGTTTCTGCCACAGCTCACCCTGACAACAGTCAAACCCCTTGGCTTAATGTGCCCTGTTCCCTAACCCTTAATCTGCTTCTGAATTATTCCTTACTGTCCTAGGTGGGGGGAAAAAACAACCAACCAGACAAATGAACAAAATACCCCACAGAAGCACTGGAAAGCTTTATCTGAATCAGTCATAAATAAAGACTTCAGTGTAGGCCATGACATTGGTTGTTTTTTGCAGAGAATTTAGTGACTGGTTCTTGCAGACAGCTCTGTGCAGCACTCGAGTCTAGCACATCTAGCCTGAATTGATCTATAACCCAGGTTTACAAAGATGTGTTGATGCCCAAGTCTCTGACCTCAGTGGTGTTTTATCACCTAAAGAGAAATTCAGTTCTTTATGAAGCTGACTTTTTGTTTTGCAACATTTTTCTGTGTACTTTTTTAATGCTTTTGGCTGGCATATGTGAACATGTTACCAATTCTGAGTCTAGGATTTGAATTTATAGAAAAGGGTATGCTCTGGAGAAAGAAACATATTCAAATCCTACCACATTTTTCTTCTAGCTGTAGGCAGAGATAATTTCTTAAATTGCAAAGTAACTGATTTGTACTAAGCCATAAAATGAAAGTGACCTGACAACTGCTGCCTGATTAAGGTGTAGAATACTAAGCAAAAGCAACAAATGCTGAAAAATACATCTATCTCTTAATAACTCTTCCTCAAATGATTCAATTCCTTCTCAGAATAGCCCTATTAGCCTAGTTAATTTAGGATAATATTGATGCTGGGATAATATTGGTATTATCCCAGTAATTGCAACGAGAAAAAAAATTATTATAAAGACCACACATAATATTTTTCCTCACAATGCTGCATGAGGGATAGACAAAAATAAGCTGAATGACCTGACTGCATGGTCACTCCCCTAGAGGTAGAATTTGTCTGTATACAAACTCAGTTAAAGGTATCTAATTTTTTAACAAATTTTTCAGCTACATCTGCTTTTTTATATTTTTAAACAATTTTTATCATTCAATACCTTATTGCTTCAAAACTAGAAATTCAAAGAGAAAAGTTTTATAATTTGAAATTATCATTTGCTTACTCATGCTAATGAGTGCTTTGCTTTGCAGATACTTCATCTGGGAGCTATTGAAAAAATACATTTCAATATGGTTAATGGAATAAGGATTTGGGCATCAAAGAATCCCTTGTAGGAATTCATTGTCTTGACAAATGCTTTTCCTTTATTTTGAGATCTGGTGTGGCAGCTGTGTCGGTGAAACTGGGGGACAAGAGTGGGGCTGAGGATTTACAAGTCCACTAAAGGCAATTGTCTGAAAAGAGATTGAGTTATTTAATCCAGGAACAGAGGTACACCAACCAACGTGTAACCTATAAACTAGGCTGGAGGCAAAGCAGTTTTAAGAGTTCTTTCTTCTGTAAAGGAACCTCAGTGGTTTAATAATTCTAGTAGCTCTCTCAAAGTTTGTCAGTTCCCTTTGTTTTTCTGTACTTTGTTTTGCTGTACCTTCTAGGTTGAGCATCTGAGCAACACTTGGCAGAGCTGTGGGTTATTAAACAAACAGCTTCTGAAGGAGGTCATGTATATTATGATCCCATTTTACATGTTTGTGTGAGGGGAGGGAGTCACTGATGTGTGATAGATCTTTGCTGTGTTTGCAGCTTGCCTGTGCAGCAGTATGTACACTTCCAAGGCTCCCAAACTTCTCCTTTGTTCCTCAGCATATTGTCAGGTGAACCAGAACTTTGGGTTTACTGCCAACAACAGCATTTAGCCCATCCATAGAGTTTACACTTATATTTGTCTTGCCTTTGCCCTCTTGTCATCATTTTCTCAGCATGGAGCCTCACCTGCGACTGTGAAAAGATGCAAGTAGGGCAGCTGAGAGGCATCCTGCACTTTAGGGTAGCACATCTACTAGTGAGGCACTGCAGACTCCAGTTAATGCCAGACGTGGCAGCTACAACATGCCTTCCTGAAGGCATTGACATAATTCTTCTCCTTGTTATTTCCCTGCTGGTGGTGCCTTTGTGTGTGATAGCACGCTTGCTTCCCAGCCTGTTTGCTTCCCATACCTGGCTGTAGTACACTCCAAGACTAATAGCTCTTGTCTTGTGCTGGTTTGCCCTTCTGAAAATAACAAAGTTGCTTTTATAGCAACAAGAGATGCGCAGGAGCTCTTTTTCTTTTGTGCTGCTTTTAACTGATTTGTGGCAGCAGCTACACCTGTCAATTATATCCTGCTTAGCAATAATATATCCAAAAAAATGCTTTGGTGCTTGTTATATTAGAAATTATATGGCTATACAGAGTCTGTAAAGTAATGATTGCAATTATACTAAGTGTTGTCACTAGAAATTGGAGACCAGATAAATACTTTTGGTACACTTTTCTGGTATGACAAATAACAATTACAGGACATTGCAGTATGCATCTTGTGACAGCTCATTGCACTGCTGAGCGCTGCCAGTTGATTACAGGAATGTACTGGCAGCAGCAGCAGGAGCGGGAACAGAATGGATGAATACAGTGTGCTGTATTTATCTAGTGCCTTTCATCAGTGATGCTTTTGACAGATAGACAGACTGTCAGCACTTTGCACAACACTTTGCCTAATGGTAAAATAAGGAGAAGCTCTCAGCAAGACCCACTGCTGCCTGCCAGGGTGCCTTTCTGCAGAGCTGTGCTCAGCCTGGTTGTTGCAGGGTTTTATTCATCCCCAGGTACAGAGCTTTGTATTTGCCCTTGCTGAATTTCACACCCCATTGCTCCAGCCTTTCTAGGCCCATCTGAACTTCAGCCTGTCCTTGAGCAGGTCCCTCCACGCAATGCCATCTGCAAACCCAACAGGAGGGTGCTTGCTTACCTCCTCCAAGTCACTGGTAAAGCCATGTCCCAGGTTAGACCTCTGGGGTACCTGGTAGCAGCCTGCAGGTGAGAGATGCCGTGAGCAGGACAATCCAATTGGGAATCGATCAAATTTGCTTTCCCACACTGCTGTACCTAATGACCTCCTTTGGATACAAGAATATTGTGGCAGGCAGATAGGCAGGCTGCCTTGCTAAAGGTAAACTATGTCAGTATCTCCAGTCCTGTCCACAAATGAAGTAATTTTAGTGTAGAAGGCACCCAGATTGGTCAGGCATGACTTATTTTTGGTGAGCTGATGTTGAGTGATGCCTGTAGTCTGCTTTTCCTTCATGTGCTCAGAAATGTGCTGAGGGCTCACTCCATGAGTTTGGACAACCAGCAGTAATTCCATGAATCATCTTTTTTTCACTTTCTTAATACAGTCTGACTATTTTCTTTCTCCTGTAGCAAGGAATCTCCCCTATCCTCCTTCACCTTGCAAAAATTAAAGCTGTGTCCTTGAAAGGACACAGGCCAACTTTCTCAGCACACTGATTTCTATGGATCTAGTGATCCCAGTCAATCCTTGCCTTTTGTCTGGTTGGGATTTACCTGATAACTTACTGCTTGTTGTTTGTTGCTTTCTTGAACCCTGACTGTAGTCACAAAGGCCTGGGAGACCTTGGTGAGGAAGAGTGAGGCAATGCAGACACTGAGTGTCTCAGCTCTAGCCATGACTGCTGTCCCCATCCACAGGGTCACACTCCTCTTGTTCAGCCTTTTAGCTCTGCAAAAGCTGTTCTTGTTACCCTTGAAATCCCTTGAGAGCATCCACTCTGACTGAATATTTCTAATGCTACCCAGAGTTGATAGGAAATGTTTCTAAACTCCTCCTGTGAAGATTGTCCCTCTGCTTTCACCATCTGTATATTGTTTGGTGGGAGGAAGTTCTTTTTTAAATTCTGAGGGGTTTCTGAGTAATTTCAAAGTGTAATAGATTATTGACTTTCTTTCCCTGGTGAAACCTACCTGGTATCTATGTCTAGACTTCAGGACTGACCTTTAAAATTGTATTAATCCTTATTTCAGTATGTTTATTAAACTTAAGCATATGACCTAAGTACCTTACTTTGGTAATTCTCCTGACTGTCACTTTTTAAAATATTTACTGCTTTCGTTTTGCTCATTGGCTGTAGGAGGTTTCATGTTTTTGCTTACAGCTCAGCCATTTTATATTAAATCTTTCAAAACTCATAAGTGTTTATCTGGACTCGATAATTTATTTTTTTTTTTTACTATTCAGTTGCAATAAGTACCACAGTACTTATTGTCCTGATGCCTTAGTCTGCCAGAGTCTCCTATTTTTTCTCATAGGACAGGGCATGTCATGGTCCTTTGGTAGAATACCAATACCTTGGTTCCAGGAAATATTACATGCAGCATCTCACCTTTGATGATTCCATATATGAATCTTTGCAGGTTCCCTGTTTAAAAGGAATGCAATCTTGTTGGAGAAAGTGAGATAATTTTGAGGGGTTTTAATACCATTAGTTGTTTACTCCTCACAATTACATTTATCCCTTCCTTATAATTACCATATGTTATCTGATTAGAATTTAGCTCTTGGTCAATATTTTTCTAAGCCCATATGTCTAAACTTCAAAGGATTTCTTTTTTACTCAGCTAACATCTAAACTCTTGCCATTGATCTCTGTTGATTTCTTCTTTTCCTGCTTTCTGTTTTGTTCATGGCATACATATCCTGTGAGATGTCATTGCTGTTTTCTTCATTGCCATCCTCATTACACCTAAGAATTTCATTTCTTCCAATCCTCACCCCACAGGGCCATTTTCACTGGCTTTCATATTTACATTTTTTAGAAATATAGCTTGGAATTTGATGAGTTTCCTACATTGCTGTTTGCATTTTCTGTGTCTGTAATAAGGTTTTACAATTTACTATTGCCTTCTTTAAGACAGCATTGAGCTCCTTGATTGTCCTTATGTGTCATCCACTAGATTTGTGCAGTTTATACACAGTTAATTTGTGCTGGGAAAGCTGTAATGGGTTTTAAGCAATAGACGTATTGCAGTAGTTACTTTGAAATTTTAATGAGTGCCATTAAAGAATCAAAGGTACTGGAGAGCAATTCAGCAGGAAAGGAAAATAAAAGCCAAGAGGTAAGGAAACTTTAAATGGTTCTAACAAACAGTTTTGAAGTTCAAAGCAAGTTTGGTTGACCAAACCCCATTTGGGATGTTTTAGAAACTTCTAAAATGGTTTATTTATTTTGGTTTATGGAGAAGGGTAAGACTATATAACAAGTAAAGCAGAACAAATTTATTAGACTAAATAACATGAAGATATGATGAAAAAGCAGTTCATGAAAGTACAACAGTAATATTCTTATTGCTGGAACTAATACAAGATGTGACCTATGAGATGGATGTGCAGTTCAGTGCAGGAACACCCCCACCAAACTGACCTGCAGTGTAACCCAGGAGCACACAGAGCTGCTCAGCCCAGGTTCTCTGGGCTGGATTTCCTGAGTTCTGGTGCTGCCACCAGCTCCCCACAGCAGGGTGTGTGTTTGCACTCTAGGCAGGTATCCAGCTTCTGATTCCAACACTCCTTTTCTCTCCCGTGCCCCTGCTCAAAGGAGCTTGGCATTTCCCAGCATCCTCTTGCCACTTCTCTTCCTTTTTCATCCATTTTCACTTTTTCCACCCCTTCCTTTCTCTTCATATTGCTCTTTGTGTCTTAAATGATAAATAAAAGGGAAAAAAGCCCAAGAGATGAAAGTGTCATGACACCTGTCTTCCTCTGTTGCCCTTTGTTTGCCTGCAGCTCCTTCCTCTTAAAAAAAGTGGATTAAATCCTCCTGCGTCTCTTTTTCTTCCCCACCAATGAAGGTCTCTCCAGGATCTGTCGAGGCAGACGGACATTCCTTACGGCACCGTGCTGGACTCGGCCGTGTACGAGCACGTGCGGGTGAAGGGCATGAACCCCTTCGAGAGGGACAGCATGTATTCCCAGATGTGGCGCATGATCAACAGGAGCAACGGCTCTGAGAACAACGTCCTCGAGTCCACTGCAGGCATTCAGAAGGTACTGGCACCCTTCCTTTGTGCTTCCCATTGGAGATGCTCTGTGTTGCACCACGTTTGCTTAGCTTTGCAATCGTGCCTTTAATCAATTCCTGAAAGCCCATTGTGCCGGCACCGAGGACTGGGACTTCTCAGGTTTGTGGCATTGAATATAGAAGCATTTTAATATGTAAGCACCTAGACTGTTTGCTCCAAAAAGTATTTACAGGTGTTTTTATAGGAGATGGCTGCATTTGTAAGGGTGCAAAACAGGAATAGGAACACATCACTCAGAACCCTTTTCTCTTCACAGAGAAAAGCAAGGCACAATTCTTCCCAAGAATATTTCTGGGTTTCACATTCTCTGAACCTCAGAGAAAGGAAAAGCAATTCTTATCATTTGCTGTGCCTGTGTTTTTGCAAAAGTATAATGCAATGTGGAGATTGTTTATCCAAAGTGATGGTGTTTTGTTTCCTTGGCCTATCAGGGCCAAGCGTGTGTGTGTTGGGACTGTTGGCTGACAGTCACAGAATCCAGTGCAGAGTTGAGTGCTTGGCAGATTCAGTTTAGATGTAATGTAATATAGTGTAATATAATATAAAATAATGTAGTATAGTAGAGTAATTAATTACCCTTCTGATGAGATGGAGTCAGATGCATCCTTCTCTCCCCTCATCAGGGATCCCTGCAAATTCTATACCTCAGAATACAAGACATTGATTATCTTTATTTTGTAGCCTCCTGACACTGAAAATCCTGGCTTTCTGTACCTCTGGGTCACATCTGTTTTGAGAGACAAAGGCAGGAATGGATGATTTGACTTCAAAAAGAGTCTCACAAACACATTCTGTAGTAGGTTTGGCAGTGGAAAAACACTTTGAGAGCTTTTTGTAGGCACATTTGTGAATGCAGTAGTTCCCTCCCAAATTCTGGCTGACAGCTGCAGCTTTTAAAGAAACACCAGTCCATGAAAGGATTCAGTTTAAGAGTCAATTTAAGTAGATGAGTGACTGTACACAAGCTTTTCCCCTAGCGATGTATCTTTATATTCAGACTTCTAAATCAAATCAAAGAAATAGAATATTTTGCTGACTTTATTTTAAACTTCAATACGTGACGATTTCTTACAGAAAATATCCGTGAATTGTGTGTTCACATTGTTACAGTCTCGATTTAGAGTCTTCTGAAAATCCAGATGAACTCTGTGTTTTTGTCTTCACCAAAATGCATTGACCAGGAAAACCTGACATTTCTGATGTTCTCACTCTAGACAGAAACAAGAGAAAAGAGTATGTTAAGCAGAATGATGAAATCACTGGTGAGCTCTTGATAATAGAAGAACTGAAAAATAACAAAGATTATTTGGAGTTTTAAAAATCCCCAACCCAGCCTCTGGATAACCAAGATGATATTTTCTCCTCTGAAGGACTAAACAGCATTAAAAAAGAGGCAGGAGAGGTCCTGGGGAACTGCACTTTTGAAACCCTTTTAGATAAAAGCATAAGCTGAAAGAGCAAGAAAAAAAGGTCTGAAGATTTATTGGCTAGAGGAAATTGCTTTTTTTGAGAGAACATATTTTAGCTCAGTTTGTAAGTGGCTGATAAAGCTGGGATTTGCCTTTTGTATATATATATAAAAAGCCCAAAACCAAGAACCTTCCCTCCTTCTGATTTCCCTTCCCAAGTTATAAAGTGAGTTTCAGAAGGATCAAAAAACCAGACTACATCAAACACAGCTGTGCTCACTAACAACTTTTAGCTTGAAGAACCAAGCCAATGGTATATCCTGCTGGCAGGTAATTCCAGATTACAGTCCTTGAATTTTCATTCTTGGAGACATGGGAGTTGCTGTCCTAAAACCTACAAAACCAGAAACATCCAGTTCTTAATTTACCATGCTTTTGCTTCCCAGGTGTAGGCAAATGATGATGTCAAAAACTAAGTTGTGTCAAGTGAGCAAGCCAACCAGCCTCCAGTTTTAAAAAAACAGAGGTCTTAGGTCTGATTCTAATGAGCATCTACCTTTGAGTGCACACTTTCTCCCCTTCCTTCAATTTACAGGAAGAAATTGCACAGAAAAAGATTATTTGCCAGCTGCTGTTTACCAGAAGCTTTTGGGAAGTTGTAGTTGGCCTGCGTGGGAAGACAGCTGCATGAAAAAAAGTGATGTTAAAAGCTAATCTTAGGCAAGGAAAACTAATGTTTTAAAAGGTATCTGATAAAAGAGATTATAATCTCTGTAACACATTTCAAAAAATGAAAACACTTCAGGAAGAATTAATGGGTCCCCTTGCCCTATTTATATGCTTCATAATGCTCTTCAGGGTCTTTAATGAATTTAGCTGGCCACATCAGAGCTATTAACCTGATTATAACCCTGGGCAAGATACACCAACAGGTCTTCTTCTGTGCCTCATTTTATTTCCCCAATTCATCAGCACTAAAGTGTGACTGAACAGCAGCTTGTCCAGGCTCTGTGACAGCATCACCTCAGCAAACCTTCCTGGAGTGCCAAGTGAGACAGCAGAGATTGAATGAGTGCTCCAGACAGGTACAGGGAAAGGGACTCCCACTCAGCTGAGTAATGACCACAAAGGGATTGGGATAGGAGGGACCACCATGGGAGAGAGGTGTGAAGGGATGCAGTGGACACTCCCATCTTTAGCAGCACCCCTTGCTGCACCACCTCAGACCTTAAATGAGATATGCAAGGAGCCTTCACAGAAGACACTTCCCAAAATATTTTTGTAAAATCCCAAAAGTTCTTTAGTTTTGTCTTGCTTTTATCCTGACAACTCCAGTGGAGCTGGCACTATTTTATTGTGAGGAAAGTAGCAGTCTAATGCTAATGTATATATAAACAGGGGGAAGAGGAGAGAGGCCAACAACTGATTCACTCAGCACCTCACCCCTCTCACTCAGCAGGGCTGCCTGCTTGCTGTTCCAGTGTCTTTGTGGGGAGAGGCACCTGTGTGAGTGCAAATACAATGCAGCCAAATGACAGTGATTGCACAGTCCTACTTTAAATCAGGCATTCTGCTGCTTTGACCTGCTTTTCCTGGCAGGAGGGCACGGCAGACAAGAGAAATAAGATGGGAAGATCATGCCATTGTAAGTTTTCAGGTTTTGATATTTATTGGTCCTGTTCCTCTCATAAATCAGGTGCATACATATCACCATGTGTGCTCCTGTTCCATCCATAGTGAACAGCTATAAATACCACAGGTCCAGCTAGAGAGCAGCTGGATAGATTTACCCTGAAGAGAGAGCAGTTTTAAATACCTCAAACAGGAGACAGCCTGAAAACCACAGGCACTTTAGATATTTTCTTCCACTTATTTTCTCTTCCTGTCTCAAAAGACAGCAAAAAGCTGTTGAAGGTCTTAATATAAGGTAGGGAAGCACTCAGTTGTTTGTCTTTCTGGACTGTCAAATCAAAATGGATGGGGAGGTAGCCTGGATTATTCTGGAGAATATTCACTTTTATCTTCCCTTTTTCTTTATTATTCCTAAGTGTTTCATGTGTCTCAAATTGATTTTCCATTTTTTTGCATGGGTTATGAAATATGCATCTCATTCTGTCCTAGGAATCTTTATTTTTGCGGAAGTTATTTATTCAGAGAGGATTTACAGAGGCCCAAGTCATGCCTGCTTAAACATTCATTGAGGACTCCAAGAAAAATCATTTAGGCTTAAAGATATCACATTACATACCTCTTTATGTCTTCTTAAAAAGCACATTACCCTGCTTAATCCTTTACAAGCACCACAGGCTTTCCTATCCTTGGAACTATTCCCATTTAAAATATAATGAAGCACTTCTATTGTGCCCCTGTCTGCTCTTTCTTCCCTGGAGTATAATAGTGCCTAATGCCCTATCCTACCCACCTTGTTCCTCTGAACATGATACCATAGCCTACAGCATCTTCATTTTTCTCAGTAGTACAGAGTGGAAAATTCCTTTCCCGGGCAGAATCTGAATGTGTTTGAAACCTCTTCTGTCTATTTAACTCTATCTGTGAAATATTTAGCTGCTAGGAAACTTGTGAATTATTGCCAGGTGAAATAATGCTTCTGGATGGTGCATTAAGAGAAACTTGCAGGCTCATAGTACTTCCTTTTCAATGTACTCACAGTATCAAAAGGAATTTGGTCTTGAGATTTGGATTTTCTTGTGATCCTAATTGTAATGCCAGTGGAAGCACAGGAGCCAGTTTGTTTTCCCTGGACACTGCGGATGGCACTTTAACACTCCTGAAAATACTGTAATAGTAAAAATATTTATGAATAGACCATAGCAAAGTTCTGCTAAGGTTATTTGTACGGGGAAGAAAGGGGTAATAACAATTTGCAATTCTGTGCTAGAGCAAATTGTTAATAACTGACTGTGGATATGCTTAATTTGTTTACAGCAGTAGCAACACCATGAAAACTTATCTTGGACCAAACCCCCTCCTGAATTAATTATCCTGATATACTCACAAATTTACCATTGGAATTGCCATTCTTTTGGCAGATTCACTGATTGCACCACAGAAAAATCTAGTTAATGTATAGTACTCCACACATCCTTGTTGTGAACATTTCTGGCCATGGAGCAGCCCAACTAAAAAAACCACAGAAAACAAAAGAGAACCAAGACAGACTTTTGGAGTACTGGATGTGCACCATGATTCAGCAGTCTGGCAGTGGCTAAGAAAGGGATAGGAAGCAGAAGAGGTGAGAGCATATAAAAATGCTGGGACAGTTCTCCAGTATATCTCAATTCATGAGCAGGCGATCGGCTGCATTCTGCAGCTCTTGGTTAGAAGGCTAATTATCAACCCAGACACCAGCTCCCTGCTTCCCTGATTCTGCCTCTGGAGCTGATGCTTCTTGGTCAGATGAGATGTTCTGTGTCTGCTCTATGAGTAATAAGATTGACAAGTACCCTTAAGACCTCATGTGTTCAGTCCCACAGCTGAAGGTTTGTCTATTCTGCAATTACTGTCTCCTGCACAGTCCATGATTTAGAGCTGACAGGTGCCTGGCAGTACCAAAGGCACTGACTGCCCTTACTTTGTATTAGTATGGATGGTCTGGCTTTATTTTTTTTCCCCCTATAATTCTGTGTATCTTTACTGCCATATCTGGGGCTTTAAAAAACTTACAGCAGTGATAAAAATTAGAATCCTGATCAGAAAGCTCTACAAACACAGTGTGGCGTTACTTTCAGGCATTATCAAAAGGCTAATAGTTATCTGGGTTAGCTCAGGAGTTCAGTGTGTTTGGGAAGTACAATAACTGGTCTCTGGCAGTTAACAGAGCATGAAGCAGATTCTGTGCATAGCTTTAAAAACTAAATGCAAAACTTTTCCTACCACCACATTTTCTCAGAATTCAGGATATGTCTAACTAAAGGCTTGCTCTCCCTCACCAACACATCTGAGTATATAAGAAAGTCTGATCTTACTTTGACTTTCTAGAGAGTTTTCACAGGTTTTATCTAGAGTAGAACACCTGTAAAAGTTATTTTATGCAGAGATGGACTTTATTCAAAAGAATGGGTAAGTCAAAATTTGAGTTAGCCTACATATCAAGAAATGGGACTACATGGACATGTGTTCATTCAGCCACAAAGCAAGCCAACTATTGCTGTATTCCTTTGTCCCAAAGTTTTCTGGAAGGTTTATCTGAGTTCATCTTCTCCTGTTTCATCTTACATGCTACTGAATATACCTCACCCTTTTTGCTCTCCCTGAAAGGCCACCCACGTTACTCCTGACTTCTGTTCAAAGGTCAAGTCACTTCAACAACCTCAGATGTCACTGACACTGACTGCTGTCCTGCTGTGGTGCTGTGCCATTCTACCTTCCATGCAGAAGGAAGGCAGAATCTCTATGCTTGCTCTCTCTCATCTCTCAGTTTTTTGGAGAACTTTCCAGAGCTGTTCAGAAATTTTTATGGGCCATCCTACATCCAGGAGACCATAGTCTTTTCTGTCTCTAACTTATTCCTGTCCCCTAAGTCCAAAAAAATTGGCTCCATGGAGACAACTTGAAGTTTCACTTTTGTTGAACTGAGCTGAGCTTATTTCATCTGAAATAAAATTTGTGTGTTTTCCTCTGCTGTCTGTCCATGTCTGACCACTAACTTGGTTCAACCTGAAGTCTACAGAAGCTGACTTCATCATCTTAAATTTTCTTTCTGTTGCTGCTGTGTCTAGGTAAGTCTTGCCAATTTACTTTTCACACCATGTCTATGATTTACCCATACAACCTCCAGCTTATCACTTCAGTAGTTTTCATTGTTATTTTCTGAGGCCTCTATAAAGAATTCTTTTTGCATTTAGTTCCATTGAAAATCCTCCTGAGTTTAAGGAAAAAGAAAAAAAAATAATTCGCCTTGACTTTCAAGGCCTTTCATGGTGAATTCTGACTCTCCCTGCAGCTTTCTCATTTCTGAATTGGAAATCATTTGTGTGAGCTTCCAGCGCAACTCCTTTTTCAAGCAAAGTATCATTATGCTTTCTCTAAGGACCCTTCTGTAAGGGATGTTTTCCCTCAAGACAGTAGTCATGTCTTTCCTTCGAACTCCTTAGTGCTCCCCTTTGTTATTGCAGTAACAAAAACCCTGACAACCAGGTCTCTGGTGTGCTATGATCACTACCCATCAGCTGAGCAGCTCTGTTTTGTTGCTCCTTTCTGCTCTTTCTCTCCCTTTGGTTTATTTTATAGCTGCCAAATCAGAGGGGAGAGAGGAACACACACGATAATCATCTAAATACTGGCATAGATGGGATGTGAGGGAAACCAAAGAACTACTGTACCCCAGAATGAACCAAATTAATGAACACCACCATTATCAGAGGAATAGTATTTCTCAAAAAACAACCTCTCTGTGCCTGACCTTTCAGCCTTCATCCTCAAAGGAAAAGCTACAGTCTAAGTTCAAAAGATGAGCCTGAGAACTAAAAGTTCTTAACAGTATGATACAATATAAAAAAATAGGGGAGAAGATAAGATTTTATTGGACAATTGCTCCTTGTTATTTCTCAATTGCTCCAGATTCAATGGTGCCAGCTACATACTTCTTTTGAATGTTCTCATTGATTAACAACAATATCATTGCATTAATCTCAGAGGCAGTTTTCTAATCTTGAAGTTTCCTGCTTGTTTTCAGATGCTTGTTTGCCTGAAAACTTGGTTGTTTAGGACTCTCCCCACAGATATATCCCATCTTCTGTTCAAAGATAATTCTCTCTTGAAACCTTGCTTCACCTTGATCTGTCAATGGCTATAAATATACCCTCATCACATGTAACTTGAGGTATCTAATTTAGGTCTCCAAGTTTCTTTCTTTCCTATTGTAGACAGGCAATTTTCTTCTCTGGAGAG
>NW_005054304.1:8758292-8818746 GCF_000277835.1 Geospiza fortis
TGTACAGTACCTACCAAACTAAGATCATATTCCATGACTAGAAATGGCAATAAAAATAAGAAACCGCAAAATATACTCTGAGGACCTAATTTTGCTTCAGTCCTGTAGAATTTGCAGAGAGCTGAGTCCAGACTTCTCAGCAGGAGAAAGGATGGATGACAGCTCTTTGAGCATGGGATGGGGGAGTGGGCCCCATCCTTCATCCTGACGGCCAAATGTAGAGCTCAGTACCTCCCACCTTGGCCTGTGTCTAACCCTGCAGTTGTCTTTTTATAGGACAAAACAGTACAGAGAGAAAAACTGATTCCTTTGCGAGTGGAGATTTCACTTGATGTTTTTCTTATGTGGAACTGGACTAATTAAGATGGACTCATGAGCAAAACATCCAGAGTTGCATCCCTGTCCTGATGGCAGGAGCACAGCTCTGTAGGAGTGTAGGGGCAGCTGCCACTATCAGGCCAGGGTGCATTGTCAGCCATTTGGTCTAAAATTACCCTCAGGCACGTGCAAAAAGTGGAAGTTTTTGCATGTTAGTAGAACTAATTGTGTGTGAAATAGCCCCCCGTCTCCAGATGCTGAAATAAAAAATAGCAGCTTGGGGTTTTTTTGGTTTCTTTTTTGGCTGGATGGTTGGGTTTTTTGTTACTTCTGGAGAACTTTGGGTGTGCCTGATAGACAGGGAAGGTGGGGACACTACACTCTAATGGCGAGTGTACCTTGATCACCACATGTGGAGTAACTGCTTGTGGCTTCCTGTGTGAGGACTTGGTCTCTTTTGGTGCCTTTTTCTGGTGCTGAGCACTTTGGGGATTGCTGCCAGACTAGTATGTATCCCCATTTGTTTCCATGGCCCCACCACATCTGAATAGCATAATCCCAAGCATTATATGTGGCAGACTTTAATTTCTGAATAACTAAGCAGCATGAATACTGCTTTCATTTGCACTGGCAGGTGATTAATTGTAGAAATTCCAAGTTCTGTCGTGAAGCTGGGATTTTTACAGGATCAAAAATTTTGGAAGGTATCAGGGAGTAAGAAAATTGACAATTAGGAAATAATTTAAGAGAAAGGGTGCATTTTCAGTCAGTGGTTGTAAATGCTAAGCATGAGCATATCAGGATAATGCTCACAGGAATTTTTTTTGCTAGTATTATTTGTTGCCTAATTTTTCTGAGCTGGTCACACTCTGTTAGGGAGGCATCTGTTAGAAAGGATGGTATAAACAGAAAAGGATGCTGAACCCACCCCTACAAATGAGTAGCTTAGTTTGGGCATATTTACATCTGACAGAGCAATGCTGTTGTCATATTCTGTAAAAGAAAAGGTTTGTGAGTATTTAGTAGGTGATGAGTGCATTTATTATGCATTAGCATGGGAGAGGTCTGAAAGAGAAACAGCTCTCCTGGAGGCTGTTACAAACCCTCTCCTGAGTAACACACAGGATTTATTAAAGAGTACAAGACTGGAAATGTCTTCACAGATATATTTGCAGCAAAATGGAAGTTCTGCTGCATGTTGCTCTCTCAATTAAAACCAAAGTTTATCTGCTGCAGGGGCCAGGAAGGGTTTGGGAGATGCAGATTCTTTGGGGCAGAAAGGTACTGAGGGGTCACTTCAGTAAGGTTTCAGTGCTTATTTGGGCCCTGCTGCTGGAGTGATATTGGTTCTGGTGTGGCATCTTACAGTGAAAACACGCTGGATATAAATAAAATGAAAAAGCAATGCAAGGAAACTTTTGCTAGATAATAAAGGTTTGTAACTTTTTCCAAGCCATAAATCTACCTCTAATGCTGTTGCTAGAATTTTATATGCAACCTTCCCAGGCTCTTCAGTCTGTGGCATTGCCTCAGCAAAAAAGGTTGTGACCAACAGCTTTAAATGACCAAAAACTGTAGGATGAGGGATGAGCAAGCTGTGCTGAGGTGCCTCAGTGCAGTGAACCTCCTCCTGTGTCAGCAGCTTCTGGGGGGATATTCCCTTCTTTGGATTTTTGAGTAGCATGTTCATTGCTTTTTATTAAACCAGAGGGACTCCTGATGGAAGTTACAAACTGCCAGGCATGTTTTCCCAGTCTGGTCACATCAGATATGGGTCGTGTCTGTGCAATCTGTAGGGAAGAAAAGCTTGGGACAAGCAAAAAATAACTTAAAGTTATTCCTTTACTTCTTCAGGTCACCTCTTGCAGACATTTTCCTATGGGAGGGTGACGAAAGATTTGAATTCGTGCCATTTAACAACCACACGTTTTCTTCTGTGCCTAAATCTAGTTCCAGATCCCTTTTTAAAAAGCATCAGTGGAAAATTTCTGTCAAAAATTGCTACATTATTTTGCATTCTTGTTGTCCTGACAAAGAAGATTCCTGACAAAGAGTAGTTTGGTATTTGGAGCATTCTTGTTTGGCTACAGGGGACACACAAGTTATCAGGCATCTGTTATTCTGGTCCTGTGAGCTCTTATTTCTCCATTTTATCTCCATTAACTTAGTGCTTTTCCTGCAGAGGTTCTGTAACATTTCTAGGTTGATGAAGATTAGTAACACCACCCTCCCAAGAGTGTCTGGGGACTACACAGACTCCTACACAGCTCCAGCAAGCTCTGCTTGTTCTTTTCCTTCTGAATTCTCGCTTCACTTGGTTTCCTCCCTCTTACTTTTTCATTTGTCTGCTTTTTGACCCCCTGTCCCTTCTGTTTGGATAACAGCAGCTCCAACTTTTCCCCAGATCTCTAATTTCTTTCTTCTTTCCACCTTTCACCTCTCCACACTGTTACACATCCCCTTTGTTATCTCCATCAGCTTACAATTTTTCACCGTTGATCTGTGCAACATTTTCCATTTGCAGTCAGATGGAGCTTTCCCAAACTCCACCTGTCACTTTGAAGCCCAGTTGCAGGCTCCTGGCGCGTTGGGCTGCTCTGGGGGTGTATCACACACAGACAGGGGAAATGCAGGCTCTGTCTCATGATCAGTAGATGGAGGCAGGAGAGCACACTCTTGCTCCAGGCACAGACCTTGGTGGTGTATTCTCTTTCTTGCTTAAATGTTTGCAGCTATCATTTTCGTGTATTAACATATTTTAATAATACCCAAATACTCTGTGCTGCATTAACAAATGCAAATGATGGGCTCGAATGTCAGGTTGTTTGAAGGATATATGCAACAGGAAAGAGAGATGAATAGAAATAATGAGAGAGTGCATTTTATGCATCCCTATGTTCCAGCCTTAAAGCATGACTTTGTGAGGCTGCAAGTCTAAAATCATGAGAGAAGCATAAGAGGTAACAAAGGGACCTTGTCTCATGATTTTGGAGCTGCTATACCAATCACTCATCGACAGTTTTGATAGCTTTAGGTAATTTCTGTTCAACAACTTGTCACTAAACAAACAAAATATCTGTTCTGGAGACCAGCAAAAGCAATTGCAGTGAGTAGATCTGTAGGAAGTCTCCACTGAAAGACACGTAACAGTTCCTCATGAAACGATTCAGAATTTTTTCCTTCTGAAACTCTTAGAGCTGGAAGTCAGAGAAAAGAAAAAAAAATGGATAGATGAGGACAGCCTGTATCTGCTCCAACAGCAAATTTTTTCAGTATCATCCATGAATAGGCAATACATTAATAAACATATTGGTAAGCAATGACATGCTTGTGAAGTAATAAGAATGGCACAGGAAAATTTAATTGCAAACTAAAAAGCACTAGCAGAACACTTGGGAAAATCAACATTTCTAGTCTCTAACATGTATAAGTATCAAGCCTCTAAGATATCAGAAGATATAATTAAAAGAGATGATTGCCCTTACAGTCATCTGAGTCTCAAACCAGGAGAGTTTAAGATGCCATGGAGAGAAATAAAACCCAAAAAAGTGTAATTTTTCAAATACAAAAGAGGAACCCTCTGCATCCACAAAATGGTGGTTGTTTTAAAAACTCCAGGTCTGTGCTTCTAAATACCTGTGTGCATTGGATTGCACATAGAAGATTTACAGCCAGAGAGATCTCTAATCCGAAAATGGGTCTGGTCTGGGAGACAAGAGACTGAGCAGACTTTTGCTGCTGGCTGCTTTTTGACAGTCATTTCAATATATATAGTGGGAAATATTCTGGTAAAACTGCATTCTCTTGGAATATATAATTTTATTGATTTATTTCAATCAATTCAACTTATTCATTTATTCACAGTGTTAGAAGGAAAAAGAAAATTATGTTGTGTTTAAGGAGGGAGAGAGGAGAAAGAGGACCAGTTTGAAGCAGATCAGGTGGTCAACCTGGACAGTTGTTATACAAAAGTAATTCCTCAGAGGCATGCCAGAACCTATGATTAACTTTTGTGGGATTAAACCATACTCATGCCAACAAAACCCTGAGGTTGGGATGTGTAGGGGGTTATTTCTTTAAAAGATAATTCCAGTAAGCAGCAAGTCCCCTCTGCACAAGTTGTCAGCTACACCACGGTCTGGTGTCACCATGTGAGCAGAGGCTTTTGGGGGTGCTTTGCTTTTCCATTCTTATTGCTAGGTAGGCAAGTAGGCTTTCCTGAAGTCTGCCAACTGAAAATATAAAGCTAAAGTTCTTCTATTAAATAAGCAGAATGTTTCCTTAGGCTGAGGAGTAGTTATAATTGGGGTTTTTTCCACCTTTTATTCTCTTTAGTTAAATTGCCATCAAGCAGTTTATGTCTCCTTGCATTTGAATTAGGTGGTAGAGTTGTCCAGTATGAAAATGTGACTGCAATAAATTGAGTTTCTTTTCAAGAGCCAAGCTATGGGAGGAGAGGATTAAAGTGCCATGTGGAGTATTTTAAGAAGCATTTTAACTAGTCTGTAATCACATATCATTCTTCTATTCTTTTGCATGAAATAACTGCTCTAGATAGGCTGCACAACTCCCTTCCTGAATTACAATGGCAGGAGAGAATTGTTTACTATTCCCAGCTCTAAAGCTTTCCTGCTGCGTGGGGGCTGATTGGTGTTTATGGCTGTTTGCAGAAGGGCTATTTAATCAAATAAAACACACCCCATTCCCCACTGAATGTAAGACAGGGAGAGATATCAATCCCAGGGGCTGTATCAAGATGGGTGGAAAACACAATGCATCTGTAATGAAAAACCCAGCAGATAAGCAGCTGTATTATAAAAGTCTGTAAGGGTTCTGGTCATAGCATCAATCAAAGGGTGGAATTGTGTTGTTTTATCTCTCTGACCTCAGAGCAGGATTTCCTTGTAATGCAGCCATGGTTTAACCCCAGCTGGCATCGCAGCCCCACACAGCCACTCTGTCACTTCCCCTCATTTCAGGATGGGGGAGAGAATCAGCAGAGTAAAAGTGAGAAAACTCACAGCTTGAGATAAAGACAGTTTAATAAGTAAAGAGAAAGCCACAAAAGCCACCAAAGCAAAATATGGAGTCTGTTCCCCACATCCCACAGGCAGGCAGGAGTCCAGCCATCCCCAGGAAAGCAGGGCTCATGTGTAATAGGTTCTTGGGAAGGCCAACACCATCACTTTGGATGTTCCCCCCTTCTTCCCCTGGCTGTATATGCCCAGCATGATGTCACATGGGGTGGGATGTCCTTGGGTCAGCTGTACCAGCTGTGCCCCCTCCCAGCTCCTCATACACCCCCAGGTCCCTCACTGGTGGAATGGTGGGAGGAGCAGGAAAGGCCTTGACACTGTGCAGGCTCTGTTCGGCAGTAATGAAGATATCCCTGTGCTATTGGCACTGTTTGCAGCACAAATCCAAAACACAACCCATACTAGCTACTATGAAGGAAATGAACCATCCTAGGCAAAACAAAGACAAATATTTTTCTAGAAATTCTCACCCTGTAAGTAAACAAATCTAGGACATGGCCCCTCCCCTGTAGTGAGTCTTGTCCCTGTCTCTCTCTAATACAAATTCCCAAGGAACCTCTAAATTTCTCTTCAATCTTCCATTCAGTCCTGGATGCAGTTCCTTAATACTCTGTTTTACAAGATATTGATGACCAGGACATGTCTTGTGATTGATCTAAGATACTGCAACATAACTTGGTCCAAAAAGGTCTGAATTTGTTACCTCTGGAAGACACTGAAAACAATACTTTGTGTCCTGCAGCATGGAGAAATGGCATGGCCTTGCTTTCTAAACTGCATGTGGTCAAAAAAATGTGACAAAGCCAAGTCTGAAAACCTTTACATTTTGTTTCACACCTGGCAGGAGTTCTGAGCATGGCCCTGTTTTATGTGACATTAAAGTATGCACTTGAGAGCTGCTGGACTGGGAACAATACCCTGTCACCTCATTCATGGGTTTTCACTGAGAATTGGTACAATAGATACCAGTCTGCTCATCCCTCAAAGAGGGGAGGCCCACAGCCAGTGCATACTCAAAAGCACAATTTGACATGAAAAATATTAGGTGGCTATCAGCAGCACGATCTTCAGGATCAAAAATTTGGCCTCGAGTGCTAACATTTTTCCCAAGTCATGTCTCTACACTCAAGTTGTTGTATGAATCTCTTGGACTCCAAATGTTGTGTTTCACAGCATTTCACAGTCAAGAGGTAGCACATAACAGTGTAGGTGCACATCTGGCAGGTGTAAACAGCTAAAGCAGGAATGTTTCCTTACAAAAGGAAAATGTGAGGATTGGTTAATGAACATTTGCAAAGTGCTTCCAGTCCTTCAGATTATGCTATTATTGAACTGAACATCTTTAATTATGCTATGGTTGTGCTGAAAGCTAAATGAAGGAGCTGGTTTTCTTTAAACAGTATCTTATTCTTGGTTAGAGTGATCATTAAATCGTTTCAGATCTAACAAAATGAGCTGAAGATGGAACAAAGCAAAGACAGGGGAAATTTCTGAGATTTCAAAAAAGAATCGAACTAGGCAAACCCAGAAGTAATTCAAAAGAGCTCATACCGAAATTCTGGCTAATATAATGACATATAGCATATTTTTGTGAATTATAACAGTTGTGGAAAATATTCAGGGTATTATTTTGTCTTTTGATAGATGCCAATAGCAATCTTGAGTTAGAGAATTGTACTTCTGAAGACATCCTGTCATGTATGGTTTTGAGAGTCTCCCCACCTTTTTAGACACTATAGTGATTTTGAAAAATTTAAATTTAGTGGAATGGAAATATCAGCCAAGCATGTAGCTAAAGATCACATAATTTTTTTTTTATCTGATGGATTTTGCTATCTGTCTTGCTGTAGCTCTCTCTTCCCAAACTAGTGTCCTGCCTTTCAAAATCTTGAGTTGCCAGATTCAGCCTCTAATCATTTGGCTTCTCCATCTCCCTCCAATATCCCACCAAAGGTTTTCTCTGTCTTTCTACCACACCCTTTCTCATACCTGCAAAGTTAATTTCTCCCTACATCCAACATGAAAAATCTTGAGCTCAAATTTGGCATCCATTGGAAACAGTCAGTGGTAGACCTCAGCCCAATTTGTATTTCCATCCACCAATTGCAACTGACTTGGCTGCTGCAAACCTTGAGAACAGAGTTGCAAAGGGGAAATCTCATGACAGCAAGAATTATTTAACATAACCTTATATCACATCCAGATCCATTCCTGGCTGAAGGAAGACAAATTACAAGCAAATAACAAAGAAGCTTACAGAAGGTTTTTTTCTAATTTCTTTCTAGTACTAGTCCAAGGCCTGGTGGAGTTTCTTCAGTCCTGATAGAATTTCACATGGTACACTTTAGGACTGATACTGCATCAAATTGTATCCTGTCAGGACTTATACTGCACACTTTCCATTTATTTTAGTTATTACTACTCCATAAAATTTTTAGACTAAGAGAAGCATGACAAGACCCATGTAAATTTTTAACTGCAGTTTTGATCTCACCTTTATCATGTTATTCTCAATTGGTAGATTTCTTTATTTTTTTATTATGCTGTTGTAATATTTTTACAGTCTGTGATTTAACTCATTCATTCAGCTCATCCATTGCTAGACCTAAATTCTAGTGTGTTCCCCATGCAGGGACAGAGTAAGCCCATTGGTCTGATTATTAGTTATTCACCAGCTGCCAAATGTAGATGCCTGTATTGGGCCTCAGATTCCCATTGTACTTGCATTATTCAGCTCTAAATAATTTGAAATATGACAAAAAGGAATAAACGCAACTCAAAAGAAATTTTAAAAGAGACAAGAGAAAATATTATTGTCATTTTACCTTCTTCAGCTCTAATATAATATGCTCTTCAGAGATATGTCATCCATAAAATAAAGGGAATATATTTTTCTGGCATTTTATTTACTCTGCTTTCTTATGTATGTCTTGCAAATTAAAGTTTTTCCTAAAATTTAATTACTGTATTAGACTTGACATAGATGTAGGAATTGTATTTTACCTTTGTGTCTGATGAAGTTTTAATAGAGCTGCACACAGAAAGGAGCTGTATCTGCCCCCAGAGCAGTGCACAGCTGCAAGGCTGTTTGTACAGATGCAGGCATGTAGCTGCTTTTTCTGAAAACTTGGTCAGGCACTTATCAGCAGTGTGTCAGAAGCTGTGTAGCATCCTTTAGTATCACTTAACAAATTAAGAAGCAAGTTGTGTCATCGTTTTCCATTTAAAAATCCATGCTGAAGGAACAAGGAACATGACAATAATATAGAACTGGGCAAGTAAATTATTATTTTTCTGCTTTGGCAGTCAGTTAAGGCCTTTCTCCACCCTTGCCACTGTGCTGGCAGCTCACATGTTCCTGTGCAATGTAGTACCTCGTTTTTTGAAAGCCAGAGAAAAACTGCCGTTCTTCCCTGCATTTAGTGTACATGTGTCCAACACTGTCCTTCTCATGGGAGAGTCCTGTAAGAGAAGTTGTTTTTAAGTTAGGTTGTGATATAAATGTAGCTAGAAAGCAACAGCAGTGTAGACATTCATTCTTTAGACATAGTCCAACTTGTTTGTCAGTGAAATAAATAAGACAACACTGATGAGAATGATTTCCTAACAAGGTGGTGGCCTTTTTCAAGCCATCCCTGCACAGATGCTGGGTGATAGCAGCTACACATTGGATGAAGTGCTAAAATATTGAGATCATGATTTTATTATGATGCTATTGCATGTGTTTTTCAATTTCCTTTCCCATAGTTTGGTGCTAAGTAATGAAATTATTTCATTCACTCAAGTAAGATGTTTACTGGTGTACATGATTGGCTGGGCACTTAGCTGTCCACACTGCATGCACAAAAACCTGTTTTTCAGGTGCATTGTTCAACTAAGAAAATCTCAGTTGATGTTCCTAATTCTAGCTGAAATGCTACTTCATTTTAAAATGGCAAATAAGTTCTGATTACCTTGAATCTTCATGATGAAAAATTTTTCACCTTCATAAGTACTTTACTTTTCTCATCACTCATCTCAAAAATACCTTGGCTGGCATTTTTACTAATGTTGTAGGACTAGAACAAGTAGTTGATTTTAACCCAGTTGTATTCTTTTTGTATACCCAATGACATGGGGTATACAGATCAAATTCAAATTAAAAAAATAAGTAAGACTGGGTGACTAATTGTAATGTGTGTTTACCAAAGAACTATCCTGGTTTATGATATAATGAGATTCTTCAGCATATTTTGTCCAAGTTTGAATCTGACAGGCTTAGGCAACATAAAGAGAAAAGTTTCCATGATTTATTATACTTGCAGGAAATCAAGAATTGCGCAGGAAACACAATTGCTTATTGTTTCTATTGATACATATTTAGATTTTTATAATATGGCTAAAAGCATGGCTCAAGTAAACCAGAGTGAATTATCATTAGGGGTTTATTCGCTGGAATATAATCATAATTGAAACTGAAACTGTAAGGGAAAAAAGTATTATTATAAAATACTACGTAGCTTCAAAAGCATTCAAATTGTCAACATGTCTTCATAGGGTATTATCATATTCAATTCTAACCTCTTTATTATCAAAATGGATTTTTTTTATTTTGAAATGTTAATCCATTGCAGGGAAAATAATTCCAATTGAAGTCCACTTTTTGGAATAAAATATTCTCCAGTTTGGATTTTTTTATTGCTTTTGGTTCCAAAAGTTGTGATTTTTTCCTTAGCTCAATATCTTGAAATTCCTTGTGCAGGAAGATAATTAATTTCTGTCCAGCTCAATCTATTACTTTCACCAATTAAAAGTTCTATGTTTAACATTACATTTCTGAATTTCAAGTGTCCCACACAGGAATTTCTGTTGACTCCTGTTCCAGGACAAAGAAAGGATTAAAAATCATTCATGAAAAATACTGATTCTGAATGACTCCTCGAGCTCAAGTGATTGTTTTTCAGTAATTTATTTATTTTCAGATGATATTTGGCAGCTGTTTCTCAGTGCTGTCATCTGTAACTGATTTCTGGCACCTGAGCTATGGGGTGGGCAGGTCAGGATGAATTGGAAGCAAATATAAGGGAAGTGTGTGACTTGCAGTTCATTTGTAATTTACAAAGCTGTGCCAAAATCAATGTTATAACCCTGGAAAAGTGGAAATGCTCGTGGCCAGAGATGAACTGCTCTGTGTACATTTGAAGGCAAAGGCTGTGAGTATTTCACGCTGTAAAGATGCAAAAGCCCAGCTATCACCTGAAATTACAGTAGCAGTAAACATTAAATCCCTGGATGGCTATGGAGAATGTTTAGGAGCTGTTTCGCTATTTTGGGTGCTGTCTGAACTTGAAACTCCTTCTGGATACTGCTTACATCTTTATTTACCTTTGCACATACAGAGCTTGGGTGCCTGCTCCTTTGTCTGGCCTTGCTCTGCTTGGCAGCCCTGGCTGTGCACTGTGAGTGACTCCAGCAGCATTATTTGTATTCTCTGTTTTGTCTGAGGGGTTTGACTTGCTAGTTTGTGACTGCAGGCAGGGCAGCAGAGACAGGAGCTAGCTTCAAAAGTTACAAGGACTTTGTGACAAGTTGTTCTGTTGTGTCATCTTCTCAGTTGTCTGCATGGTGACAGCTGGAAGGCAGCCTGAACTGAGTAAAAAATGTGACTGCACTGGTCTTCTTCCCCCTGCCACAGCTCTTGATGTCTTCCATGGGTCCTAAACTGCAAAAGAGAGAGAAAACCTTCATAGCTCAAATCTGTAATGTTCTCCTTTCCTGTGGGTTCAGAACACCTTCTTGCAAGAATCAAAATGCATTCAGCAGTGGGGTCTCCAAGGACCTGGCAAGCCAGTCACAAGGGAGGGTGTGCTGGCATTAAAAACCTGTCTGTGCTGCAGCCTGAACTTACAGCCTTGCAAAAGAAATGCTTAGAGACGCCCTATGGCAGCCTTTACTGAGCTCTCAGAGAAAGGGGTGCCAGGTGTTGCTGAAAGGCACAAACCTGAAGGGGTGGGGACAAATCCCAGTTTCCTTCTTTCCATGCTGCTGCACTTAGTGGGAAGATTCACTGCTAGAGAAGAGAAGTGGTTTCACACAGGTTTTCCAGAGGAAGAGGAGGATTTTGAGGCAGCCAAAGCCTGTATGCAGGCAAAGTGATGTGGAAGCACTGGGCTTCATCATGCAAGCCAGTTCCTGCACACTCCAGCCCAAGCTTGTGCAGGTTGCCAGCAGTCAGTGCTCCCTGTGTCCTGCAGCTTAGCAGAATGAGGGGAAACATGCAAAACTGCTGTGCAGTGTGCTTTCTGAGAGGGGGAAAAGAAGGGCTGGGAAACTTTTCTTTTGAAGCTTCAAGATTGTGTGTCTGGACCAAGCTGGCTCCTTCCATATCTGGGCAGGAGATGCTTATCAAAAAGGGAAGAATACAATGGTTTTAAAGAAGATAGTTAAATTCTTTTGTGTGAGTAGTGGGACATCTTGAATCCTATTACCAGCTGGAAAGTGGTCAGGGCTCATGTATGAGGAATATAAAAAACTGGAAGATAAGTCAGTTTCTTTAAAATAAGTTTAAAAAATGAAAGTATTTCATTTCAAATGAGCTTCTACTGTGGAATTTTTCAGTATCACTGGTAGTTTTGCAAAGTTTTTTCTTGTGGTTAAAGTTCTTTTTCAACTGATGAATGGTTTTGATGAGTAGTTTTTTGACTTTTAATGATTTTTCTCTACTTGCACTTGGTATTCAGTAAGCATGTCTTTGAAAAATGAATCTGCCCAAGAATTGCAGTTAGGATTCTCTTCTAAAGAAGGGTGACAAAAACCCTTCAGTGAGCATCATACTGGATTGATTTAATATAAAGAGGGATGTTGCTTTTCTATATTCACCTGTATTTAACTTCTTCATGGTACTTTAATCCACAAGATTTTTTTACCCAAATGAAGAGTATTGACCCATGTATGTTTCCTTATTTAAAGATTTTTTTATTGGGAATTAACTGCCACAAAAAATATTAATTTATCAGAAGAGGGGAATCACCTCAGCAACATTTGGTTTAAATTTGCCCCATTATTGAGACTGCCACTTGGTTGCCACAGATCTCATTTTCTGAAGTGCCTTCATATAACTTTTGTATATGACCTTCACTACTGATACTCTTAAAATAGTATGCATTGCTATCTGCAGCACTTAGTTGTCAAAAAATAGATGAAAAGCTGGCATAATAAAAAAATATATTGCTTCCTTAGCTTTCAAAGGCCTGCTTTGCTGAGATTTTTTTTCTCATGTGTCTCTTCTATCTGAAATGAATGTTTGCTGTAGCAAACCCGTGGTTTAGCTGCATGTCAGTGATCAGCACGATCTGCTGGTTTTTTAGTGCTTTGCTGTAGTTACCTGAAGAAGCAGCTGGCTCTGTTCTCCCACCACCCTCAGAAATGTGCCTTCAATTGGCCTCCACTGTTTTGCTCCACTTGTTATTTTCTTTCTTGTTAACTTACAAGATACCTTTAATTGCAATGACAAAACGTGAAAGCGCTGAGCGCTGGGAAAGTTCTGACACTGTGGTGCTCCCTCATTACAGAGCTCTCATACCTGAGTAATTCCTATTCTGGATCAATTAAAAGATCTGCCCAGTGGAACAAGTGAACATGTGATCATGAGGTTTTTCTCCAGAAATTGATGGCAGGTTGCATATGAGAATTAATGTTTTTCCTGATTAAATTTTATGTGTAACAAATAGACATGCCATTCAAGCTGTTATGGCACTGTAGTGAAAGATAAACTTCATACTGAAGAGGAGGTGAGGCTGGGATTTCTAACCTCTTGTTCTTCCCTTAAGCTTCCAGGTGTTTCATTTTCCTGCTGCTGTTTGCATCTGGCCTCAATGATGCTTTGAGAAACTATTCCACACATTTCTGTTTGAATAAGTACAAAGAATACATTTCCATGTTTTACAAATAGTGGCCCTTGAATTTAAATAACTTTCTATAGACTCTGCAAAATTACATATTAAAGGTGGTGGTAGTAGTAGCAGTAGTAGTTGCTGGTTGCCTTGATGACTGAATAGAGTTATGTATATATATATGGATTTTTATTCTGTGCTCTAAACTGCCATGGGAATCCAGCTCCTGTCTTGCAGTGCAGAGAGCTGTCAGTCAGATTCAGATTCCCTGACTGCATGATTGCATTTCACTCTTAAGCCATGCAGATCAGCCATGCATGATGTCCTGCAAGAATGTGGGGCAAGAAGTGCCAAAATTGTACTTTGGATGTATGGAAAGATTTACTTTTGTAAATCAGTGGGGTCTATTCAACAAAGCAGAAATGTAAGGTTTTATGTTACTGGGATCCAGATAGAAGTCAGCTAGATTTGTGCCCTTTGTGAACAAAACCAAGACTTGAAACCTTGCTCCCCTGAGGAAAACAATTTAGCAAATAAGAATTTCTCTCAGGGTAGATCTGACTTCTGCTGCAGCCTGATAAACAGCAACTTCATTGGCCTCCTGCAAGAGGATTATGGAAAGTGTTTCCCCCTTCTGCTGAAAAAACATCCTCTCTTGTGAGTGCCATCAAGCTGTTTGCCAACATTTGACAATTCTGCCCCAGATTTCATCTTTTCCTTTCCCCTCTTTGGAGTACAATATCCACATTACCTATACCAGCTCTCACTCATCTACTTGCAAATGTTCATTCAATCTTCTCCCCTCTCCTTCATTCCATATGTAATAGCAGCCTCGGCTGTTTTGTAGAAAGGAGCACAGCCCTCTGCAGGCTGTAGCTGCTGCACACTTGCTGAACATGGCAAGAGTGTATCAAAAATGTGATTTATGTATTTATATATGCCAAAGTCTCAGCTCCACACTGATGGGCACAGGTCTAGCTAGCAGCACTGGATGGTGTATTTTCCTCTTTGCAGTAGACTGGCCCCTTCTGGAGAACAGGACCCTCAAAGTGCTGTAGGGAGCAGGTAATTAATCAGCGTCCTTGATTGGGTTTAGGTCAGAGCTGGAGCTGCTGCTGCTATGCTGCAGAGGAGTCTGCTTCTGCTTTTGGCTAAAATACAGCAAATACTGCAGCTGGCAACTTCATAGGCAGGGAAAGGTGTTCAGCAGTTGGCACCTGACTGATGATGGAAAGGAGTAGAAACAGCACCACCACTGTGTCTCAGGAGTGTAGGCACAGGGAGTTCAGAAAATGGGCTTCATCAGCACTATCTAACAATTTTCAGATTTTCTTCTAGAAAATTTATATCATTTTAATCAGTTTAAACTTAAGATTCCCTGGTCTTGGGAGTTCCATTGTTTTTATAACAGTTAACACATTTTATGTACAATTAAATATTTAAAAGAGGTCTTCAGGAAAAATAACTGCCAGTTCTTTTTAACCTGCAATCTATTGTGGGTTTTGGATTTTTTCTTTCATGAGGATTATCTGTATTTCTTTTATAGAGGAATTCAAAATACAGAAAAGACATTATCCAAGAATACAAGTATGAAAAATTACAGCAATTGGTTGTTGTTTACTTACAATTTTTTTTTAATTTAGCATTTGCTAGACCTAGAAATGTGCTTTTAGAATGCCAGAGTTGTACACAAATACACTATTCAACTTACTGTGCATGAGCGGGTTAGCTGTAACAAGAAATACTATCCATATCCCTCTTCCCTGTTGGCATAAAATATGTGCATATGCAACAGTGTAATGGCTTTAAAGGGTTTCCTCTTGTAACTCAATGGGTTTTTGGTGGAATCATCCAGGATAAATTTGAGCTAATATCTACAGACAGAGCTTCAGCAAAGAAAATTTTTTTAAGTGTTCAGTGATGGAAAACAGAAATATAAGAGCCCTATAGAAATAGTTTTAACATCTATGTGCTGATGACTCCTGTTCTGTGAAACAACCATTTTTATAGTAACTCCTTCTGAATTGCTCACAGGACCATGAAGTCAAGTCAAGCATTTCTGTGTGGTACCACACCTCCCAGTTTCACGTAATGACCACTGCAGTGCATGAGTTCAAAATACCCTGATGAACAACTAACAGCTTCAATTTTGCCTGGTTTTGTTGGTGTTGTTTTTTTTTTATCCTATGACAATACATATCAGATACTCAAAGTCTTTTTAGCCTCTGCCGTAGTGACAGGTAGGAAGGCACAGGGAATGAGAGTGAAGTGTCATTTCTCCATGCCCCAGTGGACTGACGAGCTGGGGGTGCTGCAGAATGATAATGTGCTGCCCTCCTACAAACTCCTCCCTGGCCATCCAGGGCTGCATGGCCATGTGTGAGCAGCATCCAGTTCTGCCACCATCCTGGTATGTTGCTGTGTCTACACAAAAGGCCAATATAATGGTGAGGAAATGTAATATATAATGGGATCAATATAATGAGAATCAGGGATGCAGTTCTTCTGGGAGTAGTGAGTTAAATGTGGAGTAGTGAGTTAAATGTGTCACATGGATCCTTTTTTTTTTCTCCCAAGGAGATTCTGCTTTCATTTAGCTCCCATACCTGGCTGAATATAAGTTCCTTAACTTTTTCTCATAGTACAGAGCTGGAATTTTTGCTGTTGATTTTGAGCCCCAAAAGTAGAAGTCTTCTGCATACCTATTGAAGTGCTGCAAAATATGTGCTTCCCATGTTAAGAGAGAAAGAGAGAAGGATAAAAGTTTTTAATTGACATTTTATTCTGAAATTCTCTTGTCCTTTTACAGAGAGCATCATCTTCTCTTTCTGTAGAGTAGGTGCAAATCTGTGAAATATCAGCAGTGTTCCAGGTATGCTATACTCTGGCAAAATTTTATGCTAGTCCTTTACTCTAAAACCAGTCTTGAGCTGTGTGAAAGGTCCCTGGGCAAGGAGTTTAGACTGATTCTCAGAAGAAGAGTATGCTAAAAAGGAAATCCTATAGCTCCAGAGCTGGCAGATAACTGATTCTCTCTTAGTGAAACAGGTGTTTCTCCCATGCATAAAAATTAAGAATTGGAGACAGTTCAAAAGTAGTGTCACTGCTGCTGGGAGGGCTGAACAGATAGATTTGCAAGCAGAGATTAAAGAAAGCTATATCCAGCTCAGCTGAGTAACAGAAAGATCCATCAATAATTGAAAGGTGTCAGCCCCAAAGTGTGAGTATTTAGAACTGCAGAGCAAAAATACCTAGGAATGACATAGGAAAGTTATGTATTGAAAAAAAAAAGGTAGTAAGAATAAATACACTGGATAGCAATGAAATATGTTAGATCAAGAAGTAGTTCTCTAAAGAGAGGGATTGCAAGCATGACAATTACAACTTAGGTTTGCTCCATGGTTTTGAATTCCTGAGATTTGTAAGTGAATAGGGCAAAAATGCTAAAAAGGATGTATTTTAATGCATGGAGGAATTATGTGTTGAAGGTAGGTGATGGGAATGTTCCCTTCTGGCTCTTCAATCTCTTTTGTGCCCCATGCACTTTAACTGAGGCTCACTGTGATGTTATCTGTGAAAACTAATATCTTCATGGGAACTTGAACTCTGATATTATGAGCTCTGTTCTGAGGATCCTATATATACCACTTCATCACAGATATTATTGACAGTAAGTGCTTTTACCACTTTTATATATTCTCTTTGTGAGTTGTTTTATAACAAGGCAGCTAAATCAAGGGAATTTTTCTGACCAGCTGAGCAGCTGATAGGTCTCCTTACAAGCACTTAGGTGAATTCAAATGCACTAGGATGATAAAAAGGCGAGTTAGGACAAAAGCGGATGTCAAAACATAACCCTCTGCTCCTTCCATCACCTCAAAGGTTATGTCCCACTTGTAAAATTACTTGGGTTTTGAACCCCACTTTCCCTTAATTCTTTTGTTCACAAAGTCCATTTGATCCTTTTCAGGATTCATTTGCCGTCTTCTGATCCTCTGCTTTTGTCTCCTATTTCCCTCCCTTGTTCTCTGCACATCATGATCCTTTTTCAGGCTGGTCATTATCCTGTTAAATTCTCCTAGGAAGGGCTTTTTTCTCAGTCATGCTATTTCTTACTCAAGTGGTGCCTGCAGGAAGATCAGAACAACCCATGCTAGGAAGAGCTCTGTGAGTGGCACTACCTATAGGACAAGCATACCAGTTGTATTGTTTGTTGACTGCAAATTCACTTCTATCCCTTATTCCCTGCCTGTTTAGATAAATCTAAACCTCCACTGAGAGGAGAGAAAAAACATTCTTGACAATTTCCAGAGCCTGAAGATTAAAACTGGCCCAGTCCTACATTTATTTGTGTGTGTGTTTGTGCACTTTGAAAAGAATTTTCTTTATCCTGCAAGTCCTGTGGAGTCCACAGATAATATGGCTCCCTTTCTGCTCCAAAATCTGCACAAATCCTCCCCCTGCCATGCCTACAGATGGAAATAGGAAATATTCCCTTGCCAGGCCTGCAGTAAAAAGGAATGTGTCCCAAATGCAATCATTCCTTGTGCACTACATCTTGTGAGCAAGCAGACGGTGTGACTTGCTTCAGTAACTTTTATATGTAAACAGTCTTTAAAAACATAATCTACATTGTCAAAGCCTAATCTAAATGATGTACTGACATTGCTTACTTTGATATGCTGACTTGGTTTTGAATTCTCTCTGGATTGCCTGGCCCCACATGGCCTTTTTGTGTTTTGTTTACTTTTCACTTAGCTGTCACGTATTTATTCCCATTAGATGTACAAAGTCAATGGATTCAGCCTAGCTTTACAGCTTAGTTGCCTAATACAGCACAGGGAAAAAGCTAAATGAAGCCAAGCAGAGGGGCAGGAAAAAAGCAGAGGGATTCTTCAAGTCTGACACAGAGACCAAGGAAAGAGGAAACCAGCAAAAGATCTGGGTCTGGTAGAGCACCTAGAGATTGCGGGTTTTTTTCAGAAAAAAAAAAACATATGTCTGGAAAGCAGAAATTAATTGATTTGTATAGACTGAGTTTCTGTTTTTAAAGGCTTGCTTCTGAACAAATGCTTAAATTTTGTATGCATCACATATATTTAATTTTTTTTTAATTTGGATTTTTTTCAAATGTGAATGGATGGGGAAATGTTACTTTAAATGCTTTTTCAGTGTAATGAGCTGGTTGGATTTATCTTAGTCAAACAGTTAAAATGGCTTGCATGATCTTGTTCTGTGAAAGTCTTTGAAGATATGTGAAAATGCCTCATGCTGAGAAAAGTAATCCCAAAAAATCTACTTGGTGTGATCTTACTCACAGAACCCATAAGATAAATTGGTGTTTGTGAAATCTGTCACAACTTGGAGCATGACTGAAATGTGGACATCCTGAGTGGTCGTCTTCCCTCTGGATAGCCATGCCTACCCTGCCATGCTTCTCCCAGTGGGAATACCTACCCTCCCTCCAAATGGTTGGTTTTATGACATTTACAGGGGATTTCATGTGGAATTTAGTGTTGGGGGAGGGACTGTGGTGTCTCCTTTGCTCTTGGAAAAGGGACAGTCCATATCTCCTCCATGGCACTGTGTTACTGATGGCCCATTGTTCTCAGGTCATGTTTCTTCAGTTTCAGCCAAGGCGCTCAGCCCAAGCCCTTTGTGGCAGCAGCTGGGCACCCAAACTTCCCTTCCCTTGGAGAGCAGTCTGTGCTGAAACTGCCCCATTTCCAGGTGCACTGACCTCCTTCCGGACGCCCCTAGCCTGAGCTTTCCCTCTGTTTGCCGCAGGTGAAGCACGGGAACTACGCCTTTGTGTGGGATGCGGCGGTGCTGGAGTACGTGGCCATCAACGACGCGGAGTGCTCCTTCTACACGGTCGGCAACACAGTCGCGGACAGGGGATACGGCATCGCCCTGCAGCACGGCAGCCCCTACCGAGACGTCTTCTCACAAAGGTAAGCCTTTGGAGCAGGAGGAGCAGCTACTGAGGGAAGCTTTCTCTCACCTCTGGAGCCTTCTTCTAATTTAATTTTCGGCAAAGGAAAAGAAACACGTTGTTCTTGCGATCCACTTCATTTCTTGCACACACATTCATTTTATCCGAGACACTGAATTATTCACTTTTCGAGAAACTGCTTTAAAAACACTTTGTGTTGCTCTTATTTGAATTGTTCTTGTTTCTTTTGAAAAATATTAATGAGATAAACTCAACCTCATTAGCAGGAAAATGAGGAAAGAGTTGCTTCATTTGTTATAGAGAGTCAGCATAACTCAACCCTTCCTATTACAGAAGCTGCTTCTTAAAGAAAGTGAATTTGGACACTGATGGGATAACTAAAGGGGATGAACAAGAGCATTTGATGTTTTGGTGGAAGGACCCCTATTAGTACCCAAAAGCATAGGTGCTTATGCCCATACTAGTCGATCTCTTGGGCCACTAAAGTGCCATCTCTAGAGATGCTACTGGTACTGTGTTTCTACTGGGATCAGAAATACTAAATTAATTGTATGTATTGTGCCTTTGCATATGTATTTCTGCTTCACTCCAGTATTGATTCCTAAATCAGGATCTGTGTGAAATGTAAAAAAACTACTAAACTTCTATCTGCAGTTTGGCGCTTAGGGGAAGAAGTGAGCTAGTCTCCTGACCCTTTTTTTCACTCTGTATATGGTCTTTCAGTCTGGTTTCTGTTGGTTTGTGTTATGTGTATGAAGCAAAATTTTACAGTTGCTGCAATGGGATTTCTGTTGTGTGGCTGCCAGGTAAACACACAAAATATGTTTAATTTGGACTATTGCCTTTGCCTTTGTTCAAAGACTGTGGTGGGGGAGAAAGTAGCCAGTAAGTAACACTGTGCAGATCCAGAGGAATCACTCTCTGCTCACACCTACTGCATGAACAGGGAAGACTTGGATTCTTTCAATCTGTTCCACTTTGAGAGTGACATTGCTGAATTTTGTGCTAACATAGCAGCAACATAAAAAATTTCACAGGATCAACAAAAAATTTAATTTTAATGAAACATGTATATGTTTTGTATATTACAATGAGTATTAAAGGCAAATATTTACCAAATACTCTAATACTCTCATATTCCAGCTGTCCAGGCTGGCTCTGCTTAAAATCTCTGGCACTCTACTGTTAGGGATCTCTATGCAAAACAAAGGAGTAGGATTCCTTCCTGTAATCTTTCAAAGAAATTCTTCCACTTGTTAGAGTTCTCAGGTGCTTGTCAAGGTGTTAAGTCATCCTCTCCACAGCCTTATCCCTGTAAGTTTGAGTACAAAAATTGGAAGACATTAGGGAATTTCACAGTGTGTGTTTTTATTACCAAACATGGTGAAACCGCCAAGCGACGTGACACAGCTCACACCCACATTTTTCCTGCCCACCCCTGCTGCTCTGGAAGCCAAGGTGGATGCATCCAAAGTGCCCTCAGAGACTGCTTGTGACAGGGTTTATGTAGTGGGTATAGTTCTTGGCACAAGGAGTTGCTCCTTGGTCGTGGTACTGGGCACATGGAGAGGCTGGGTTAGAGCTTCTTCTGATACAGGGCCTTCAGCCACTCCTGGATCATTGCTCTGTGCAGGCCTGACATTTCCAAGTACAATTTTATTTCATAAGACAATTTTGGCTTTTCAGTGTGTTATTATATCTTGGAGCTATAGCAAAGCAGAAGGAAGCATAAAAATTTGCACATATATAGGTATTTTTATCTGAGGATCTTCGAAGCAATACTTAAATATTAGCATCTGGCAGGAAAGCAAATGCTATTTCCACTTAATGCTTAGGGAATCCGTAGCATCAGGAGACTTAAATGAAATCCCAAGGTCATATGTTGTCCCCTGGTGGAATCAGAGATCATAGGCACTCATTTTTGATTTCCTGCTCAAGTTGTCAGAGTTCAGGTAGATGAAGAAAGGGATTATTTGTCAGATATTGGCCACAGGAGGATCTGGATGGATATGCAGAACTTAGCACTGGTGAGAAAATAACTCATTGCATTAGGAGGAATAATGGCTGAACAGAGAAATTGGAATTTTCCTGGAGTGATACTACCACCTGCTGAATTTAGAGAGCCGGAGATATATATTCTGAATATGTGTGTGCTGCTGTGCTTATATTCTTATTTCTGTATTATGAGAGCATATTATATAGCATTTCTAATTATGTCCATAAATATAAATTTACATTTTAAAGCAGTGAAAGACCATATAAGAACAAACATGTGAAAGAGAAATCATGCTTACAAGGTAGCTTATGAGGTTTTGTTCTTAATACCCTTCTGTACTGTTCCTTGAGCTTACATCCATGTGGTTTTCCTACATCATCCTTACATTTCTTCCTAATGAAAAGGCTCAACAACCTTCAGCAGCTGCAGCCTGCATGCTAAATAGAGAGAGAGGAATAGATTCATTGTATGGGATTAGCAAATGTTCACACGAATATTTCACAGTTTTAATGCTGCAGGGAACTAGTTTAACATATATTGGCACTTCTTGATCTTTCCCAAAATAAATATATTTATGTGAAAATACAGGCCTTCTCTTTTAAGAAATTTCATATAAAGCCATAAGCTGTACAGTGTTAAATCCCTAGGATGCAGCTGTGAAAGGTCTGGCAGGCTTACAGGAGAATTTGTTCTCTGTGCAGGAAGCACAGGCATGCATTTAAAACTTTTCAGTACCTTTTCCAAGCATACAGGTGATTCCCAGAGAAACAGAAAAAGAGACAGAGAGGTGGAAACACTCACCCTTCTCTCTAAAGCTACACAGTGTGAGCTGCAGTCAAGGTAACGCTGTGGCAAAGTTTACCAACAGGAAGCAGTGTCAAAAAAGGATCATTGAGGGTCATTCTTTTTCACAGGCAAAAAAATCCCTCCTATGCCAAAACAAAGATGTGAGCGGCAGTAAGTGGCCTAACTGCAGTATGAGATTGGCTTTTAGCTGCATGGGGGTGACAAAGCAGCCACACAGCATCTGGGACCAGGCCCTGCCTCATGCTTTCTCTGAAAGCAGATGCTTTGGCTCCATCCTGACAATAGATATGTGGCTGTAACACAAAGAATATAGAAAATAAGCTGGGTAATATTTGAAAGATGGAGCTGTTGTACCTATCCCGATGACTTCATTTATGTTGCAGATGTTAACAAGCACAGCTGGCTATGGCACTAGACAGCCAGGTGATGTGCTCAGGTGGATGGCTGTCCTCTTTCCTTTGCCACAAAGACTTAACCTTCTGAGCACCAGCAGTCTCCAGGCAGTATGTCAGTTTTCCCTCTCTATATATTTTTCTTTCAAGGTAATGACAGGGGCTGTAATAATAGGAACTGCCAAATTTCCTAGGAGAGCTTGAAAAGGATGTGTCTTTTGGTTCATGAGGAGCTGTGTGGTGACACTAAATTTGACACCTGTTAAGAATTCTTTTCAGCCTTAAACTTTAAAACTTCCACTGCACCCCTAGGAGGTATAAATATAATTGCAGGCGCTTTTCAGAGTATTCCATAGGATGTCTGTGCTTCCTGCAGTGCTGCAGCAATGGCTCAGGTGCTGTGCTGGTGGCTGGCTTTTGGTGGGGGTCAAGGGGGGATGGCAGCAAAGTGCTGGAATCCTGTTCATGTACCCGCTTTCTCTGCTGTTGCACTCTCTTCTCCTGCACTACAGTCCCAGCTGTGCAGCACACTAGAGGCAAAGGGACAGGAAGCACTAATTCCGTGCCCAGCAGAAGCCAGCAGCCAGCTTGTCACTTCACTGGAACCTGTCAGCACCCAAAACCACTGGAAAACCAAGCTATAGTTGCTCTGCACTCCTCATATTCCAAAGAGCATCCGTGTGTGTTCTGCCCCTCTAAGTCAAAGGAAACAGTGACAATAGGAAGAAGAAAAAGGAAAAGGCAAGTTGCCTTTAGAGCCCATAGTGTGGGACTCTTGTTCATCAGCTGTGTTCCCACAACTGCCCCAGCCAAGCACAAGCTCATGGACACCTCAAGTTGTCTGTGTGCCAAGAGGAGCAGCAGCATTTCCATAATTCCTGGTGGTTGTCTGTGGGAAAGGGGGCATGTGAGGGCAAAATGTATGGAAGGTACAGCTACCATATAGTTTCTGCAGAAACCCCAGTCTGAATTTGACATTATTCACAAAAAGTCACAGCGAATTTGTGGTGTTGCTAGAGAAGTCAGTCACATCTTTTTGTCCTGAGGGGGGAAAAGAAATGAACACTTATAATGATTTCCTTATGGCAAGCCCAAAGACACCTCCCTAGCAGCAAGTGGTGTGCTTTCAGAACTTTGGAGGGAAAGAAGAGAGCCATCATATGGCATTTCAGACTTCCCCCTAGCAAATCATTAGCCAGCTGCTTTAAATAAATGGTATGGATATTCTCCTGTCCTTTTTACATCTCATCAGCAAAATCCTGAGTCTTAGAAAGTTCCTGCCCTGAGCCATAAATATGTGTTCTTCCTGTCTCCTCACCATTAATTCCCTCTCCTTAAATTTTCATTCTGTGTCTTGGAGGTCACTTATGTCCAAAGACTCCGGTGCAAGGAAAATTACTTTATTCCTAACTACCTTGATTTTTCTCTGCCCTTGGGACTATGTACCCCTTTCTTTGAGAAGATACCCCTATTTATTTTTTTTTAATATTCTTTTAATGAAAGCCCAAGAAAGTGTTATTATTCTTATACTCTGACTTATCTTTTACCAGCTATGTGGGAAGTAAGAGTTTTGGATTATACCCTAACCCTGCAGAGGACTAACAATAATGACATAATTGATTTTTTCATTATTAAATACAGGGATCATCTGCAGAATAGCGGATGCCTTAGTAAGAGATCAACTTTGCTTTGTCTTGGTAGTTTGCTAAGAATTGAAATCCTGTTCTGAGCTGTATGTATAACATTCTGAAACATATAGTGCCAAACTAGTAAAATCTACCTAAATCCACCCAAAGCACGTTTTTTCTCATAACTCCAGAAAATTAAGAAACTGTGCAAGTTAGGAGAATTATTTGACTTCAAGCAAACTCCTGAATTTAAATAGAAGAGTTTAATTTTGAGAGTCTGCTCATAGATCATGTCACAAGTTCATATGACTGAAATTACATTAGTGAGAGGAAAAAAAATGAAAAAATTGATTCCAGGTTTCTGAGCAATCTGACATGAGAGTCCAGTCTTAATTTGTTCAGATATAGTCATTGCTAATGAAAGCCTTAACTTCAGAGTAGCACATAGTAACAAGGTAGTTTCTCAGATAACCAGGATACTAAATAAAAAATTTAACCACGCCCAAAGTAATATTTCTTGACCATCCAAAATAACCAGTCTATCCTATTTGTTTCTGTCTATATAAGACTTGTTGGGGTAAAACTGAGAATTGCACCAGGCCCTAGGTCTCAAAACACGTCCACCTTCCTTTCTGCTGACCCAGGTCCTCCCAGACAAACTGCAGTTGCCCTTCATGCCAGGAAACTCACCTTGAGGAAGCGCTGCTCAGCCAGCTCCTGCCCCCTGAGGCTGCAGAGTGCTCACTTAGTCCAGGCCACTGCATCCAGGCTGAAACCTGTCACCTCAAATGGATTGCAAGAAAAGATGTAGCTTCATTCTGATTTTTCAAAATGGCATCCATTACTTCATGAGAAAGCCCTAACAGAAAGCTTTTGCCCCTCTGCTATTCTCTCTTCTTTTTTCTACCAAGCTCACGAGTATCTGACCCAGGCTTACAGGGCTCTGCAATCCTGTCCAAGCTCATTGCTCATAGCTCTGCCCAAGGGCCAGATGAGCTGGCACTGTCCCTTTGCATCCTCTTCCACCAAATGCCTAATGCAGAGCTCCAGGTTCTGAAGATTCCTGCACTGTTATCAGAAGGGTTTCCTGGTTTTATTACTCCTCCCCATCTGGCTTGCTCACCTTGGCTGTAGGACTGCAGAGACGCTGTGGCTCCCACACAGCACATTGTGAGAAATGGCTTTATTGACTCCTGATGGTGCTTGCAGGTCTCACTGTGAATTCATGGCTAGGAGCTGAACAGGATGGAGACGCCTACAGAAACACAGGCTTAGCAACTTCTTAATATCTCGTGATATTAACTGATGATAGAGGTTAAAGGATTCTGCAGCAGATCTGGAGTTTATTACGTACACATAGTGAAAAATTACTCAAAACACATACAGGCAGTGAGCAGATTAGGGCTTTTTAAATATACCATAACATTATTTGATGGGGTAAGTTAAAGAATCGTGAGGTAGCAGCACTGAGAAGAAGCATGAAAAAGAAAGTCATAGGGAAAGGCATTAGATCTTCTTGCATTCTCACACAGCACAGAGCTATGAGGAATAGAGAGCTGCCTGCCTCCTTCACCACAGAAAGGCACCTTGCATCCAAGCAGTGCTGTGGTGAAGGAAAACTTTCCAATATTGCTGCATGTTGGGGAAAAAAGGTACCATGAAAAAGGCAGCTTTATTCTTTCTTTTTTTCCTAATCAATGCTCACTTTCAGAAAGGGCCCTACATTCAAATTTTCCCAAAGGCAAGCCAGGTAAGGGCATGCTTTTGCATATTAATTCCCCATCATTACCACCCCAAAGAAAACATTCTAATTGTGATGTGTTAAATTACCATTAGAGAGCACTATGCAAGCTCTTTCTCACTACTTGCTATCCAATTCTCTACCCTGAGGCAGCTCAGACTTGGCATGTAAAATGGCCAGGTATTACCCAGTGAGCTGTGCAGGACAGTCCGTGGAAACAGTGTTGCTCATCCAACTGTATGGAAGCGACATTTATTGTAAGCTGAGTTGTTCATGTGTTTTAAAGTTTTATGGAGTGAGTAAGTGCATGGCTGCAGAATTTGAAACTGCTTGGTTATAAATCTGATGACAGTAAAGCTAAAAGAAGTCTCAGTGAGTGGCTTCCTGCCAAGAACTTGCCTTTTATGAATTCCTGAAGCAAAGATTAGGTTTACCATCAGTGCACACTGTCCTGTAGTACAGGTTTTTTTCTTTTCTGGCTGCCTTCTCTAATGTGTGCATCAGTCTGGAGAGGAATGGGTGTAACTACTCACTCTGGCTCAGCTGAGTAGCAGCACTGCCTTTAAAGTGGGGTGGAAAACAAGTGCAAAGCTTTCCCTGGAAATAGGAAGGGACCAGTCATGCAGCTGCCTTGATAACAGAACCATAATAACCCAAGCAAGGGTTTAGCCCACCTACCCCATACTTGCCTGCTCTTGGCCTCAGTTCTCAAAACACTGCTCAACCTATTTCATTTTAAATGATCAAGAGTAGCAAAAGAGCAAAAAGTGATAGATCTTTGCTAAGCCATTTTGTTGCCTTAAATAGTAATTAACCCTTAGCTGGACCATAAAGCTCATTTTCAGCTAGTCCCGTTTTCCAGATAAAAGGCCTGAAAATAAAGTTTGTTTTCAAAGCTGAAATGAACTTGATGGAATAACAGCTGGAAGGATTTATCCATATCTGAGCTAAGAGATTTGCTTCTACCTGTGGAATTGCTGCAACAGAGGCTACCTCAGCCTGCAGAGATTTGCCCTGCTGTAAAACACCAATCTGCAGTTTGTCACCCATCCTTGAATCATCAGTAAGCCAAGGTGCTAGCCTTTGTTGATGACTTCAGCCAAGTTCAGGGGGAGGCAAAGGGAAAAAAGAGCATGGGGAAAGTCTCCAGAATGTAGAGCCAAGGAAGAGTGGTAGCAGGTTTCCCAGCAGAGCTGTCTTCCCTTGCTGAAATAGGAAGAAGAAAGCTCGTTCCAGGAACTGAGGGAGTGAGAGGAGAAGCAGTGGGGATGGGGAGGAGCTGAGTGCTCCTCAGTGATTCTTAGAGGGACAAAAAAATGAAGCCTTCCTTATTGCTCAGTTCCATGTAGGAGGAGGTTAGCAAAGTGAGAAATCTAAAAAAACCTATCCAGAGAAGTCTTCTGCTGTGCCTCAGAGCAATCCCACGGGGTTGGTTGCTCTAGGCTGCTCCCCAAGGAAATAATGAAGGAATTGGGAGAGGAAGCCAGTTTGCCCAGCAGAGTCACCAGTGTGTCAGAGTGCAGTGGATAGAGAGGTTTGGATTAGTTTGAAGATTAAGATGGGGTGGGGAAGCCTGTGCTCTCTGACTCCTGTGTAGTCTAGAGGAAAAAATGTTCTGATCATAAGCTATCACAAAATTGGAGAGACCTCTGCCCAAACCCCAAAGACTTGGTGGTGGCAGAGAAGCTGTGCAGGGTTAAAACAGACAAAAGCATTTGCTGACATGAACCAGCTGGATAATGCTGGAGGCTCTTGTTTGCACAGTGTGCAACAATGTGGTTTATGTTGTGCTTTAGTGCCAGTGGTGTTAGGTTAGCCCACAGTACAGCAGAGCTCTGATCCCAGCCATCATAGTTTTGATGACTGTCCTAAAAACCAAATGCCTTTCCAGACACAAGTTTTCCACTTAAACATGGTGTGCAAGCAGACAGAAATGACGATATGGCCAAGGAAAAACTGTGTTTGCCATTTTATTCATAAAACACTTTTGCAAAGTGCATTTAGTAATTTGCCATTGTAACCACCTGCACGGAGAGCTTTCAGGGCAGAGCTCTGACACTGTATTTTGTTCATACTTTGACTGCTCAGCTAAAACTTCCATTTCTATGCATTTATTCTGCTTCACACATTATGTTATCAGTCACTTTCAATATTTCAAAGTCACAGCAGTCCTTTTCTGACATGCATTTGCCAGAATGAACTGCCTTGACTGCTGTTATTACAGACTGCAGTTCCTGACTAAGGGAAAGGACTTACATAGAACCAGAATATTGGAAATTCTGAGGAAAAAAACCCCAATAGATAAAACAGCATAAAATTAGAGTCAATGAACAGAAATAGATGCTTTAAATGACCAACTGTATTTAAAAAAAGAAAAAAGGAGGCAAGAATGGGAAGGCAGGATTTATAACCCAATATAAAAGAATTAATCAGGAAAAGTTTGCTCTTTCAAGTTCCTATGCAAGGTACTGATAATGGCACTCTTCAGCCATCTGGTAGTAAATCAGAAAAGTATGTCGTGCTTGGACTTCCTCTCAATCAAATACTTTATCATATTCCTCTAGTGCTCACCTTCAACAGAGGGATTTGAATAAAAGCCATTTATAGTCCCAGAAAACCATCACAAGGGGTTTTGGCCTATCTGGAACATGTGCTTACACTCCTCATTAAGTGCTAGTGGCAATAATTTGTCATGGCATGTGAGCACTTCTCCCTCTTGCATGTGCTTAATGGCATGCACAGGCTTTGCCAGTTCACTCTGAAAAGCCCCCACAGTCAAGGGCTGAGCCGGGGGAAGTACACTTGTTTGGAAAGGTCATGATCCTTTCATTCTTATTGCAATTGAATTTTATTTTTTTCCCTTCTATTTGCTACTTTTGTCTTCAGCTGAACGAATAGCCTAACAGCTGAATTTCCAAAGCAGTGAAGAAAAGCTGCCACCTAATTACCTGGCTTTGTAGATAAGTACATGCTCCAGCTGCTCCCACCAAAGCAGAAAGGTTTCAGCTGGTGACAAGCATTAAAAGGAAAAATAACTGCAGTTTCATAGGTGGGATGCCTCTACAGAGCCAAAGAGATCATGAGTATCTCAAAGACATCAGATTCCTACAGAAAGCTGATAAGACAGATAAGCCATGTTTGGATTTGTTTGTTTATTTAATTAAAAAATCAATTGTTTTTTAATTAAAAAAAGAACAAACAAACTCCATTACAGTAATATTTGGAGAGAAAAGCAGCAAAGTCATTAGCACTGTTTTGCAGCCTTGAGAGCAGGGATTAGAAGTTCCTGACCCAGGACTGATTGTTTTTGGCTTTGTCTGGGATATTCCTACAGCAACACATGAGAGAAACCATGAACAAGTGAGCCTTGAGGTAACTGAGAAATAGATGCTTTATTTTTAATATTGTTTGTTTATGTTAATTTCCTTGGGTTTGGGGGGATTTAGTTAATTAGCAGTGGATCTTCAGATCATGGAATTACTTCAGATTTATACTGGTTTAGCTGACGGGAGAATTTAATCCTATAATATGCCTTTGGCATAATTTAGATGTAAGGCTCAAGATTAAGGTCCCCATGAAACAGGGAATTTATGTTCATTTCTTTTTCTTACACTGTGAAGTGCTATGCAAAGCTACAGAAATGTGTCAGCTCTGACAGTCACACTTGGGCAGCAATCAGGGCTTTCAGAAAGCCATTGGGCTTCACCTGCAGCATCAAATTCCCCCTGTGTTCTTCCATTTTATATTAGTCTGGAGGAAATTGTAAAATCCATAGAAGAAAAGCAATTGAAAAAGAAGCATGGTGAAAGCCCTGAGGAAGTAAAAGTTTCTTGATCTTCTCATGTCCCTCTTAAGTTAAAAACACCTACAATGCTCATTTTTAATTTTTTTTAAGAGTAGCAATCTTGCACCAGATTAAACATACGAAGCCTCTTGAAAACACAGGGTTTCAGAAAGACCCCCTGACAGGTGTTTAACACAAGAAGAAGTATATCCATGGTTGTATATGTAAGTCAGTATATGTAAGCTGTGCTGGCAGCAGCGCCTGTGTTCTATGCTCAGCCCCAAAATGAAATATTTGTGTGGTAGCAGAGAGCAGAGCAGTGATATCATCTCCTTCTGCTTGGCTTTGCAAGTGAAGGGTCCGTCACTCCAGCTTGCTGCAGCTCAGGGGGATGAACAACATGTCCAAGCTGAACCCACCAATCACTTGGATGCTGATCAAAGCCCTTGATTCTCCCACTAGCTGTTTTCTTCCCATTTTCTCAGCTTTTACCAGTGGTTTACTGCTTGCTTGCTCTGAGGCCTTCTTTGGTAGAAGAAATCCAGGCTGGCTTTGGTGCTGGAGTGTTTTTAAGGGCTGAGTTTAGGAGCAATAGACTCTCTGCTTTCATGGAGAGCTGCAGTAGCTGAGATGAAGGGGGGCTGCAGAGCTGGCCCAGCTGTGAGCTGAGCACAGACACAGCTCCCTTCCTCTCGCTCCTGCCAGCTTTATTTCAAATTACCTGGTGTCTTGGCTTCCTTTTTTCTGCCCAAAGTGTTTTCCTACTGCTGCTTCACTTAACAGAGACCCTTTTGGCTGTTTCAGTGTTGTGTAGCAGCCTGTTGTTCCTGGCCCTGCCAAACAGGGGTCATGGGTTGTGGGATGAAGCCCTGGGTAGGTGCAGGGGAGTGACCCACAGGGTGGCTGGGCGCACTCTGGGGCCAGGAGGTGCCCCAAGGGCCCCAAGTGCCTGTCCCCCTGGGTAGTGGTCTCCAAACCCCCTCAGAAAAAAATCTGATGGTTGGGGTCAGTAGTGTTGCTCATTGTGAAAAAGTGAGGATTTTTTATTTCCCTTTTTCCCCCCCTTTCTCAGAGGTGTAAGTGGTTTGTCTGTTCATGGGGCTGAGCATGTCTTTTTGCTCGTGATGAAAATAAAGCCGGGGTAAAGACTCTCACCAGGAGACTTCTGTCCTGGGCTGGCAGGACTGGGAGCAGACCATGCTGTGCACCTTTCATCCTAGCGCAATTTAAGATGATTCCCACAGTGCTGCATTTCAGGCTCAGCTCTGAATATTTGCTCACTCACCGAGAAGCTTTCTCATCCCCCACAGGCATTGCATACCCACTAAAATCTTTTTCTGAACTGAGGAAAAAGTGGAGATGCCAGTCCTTCCTCTTGCCTAGGCAATAATAAACTCCTTGCTGGAATTTTCAAATGTTACATCCCTTTAGATCACTAATACAGCCTATCCCATACAGCTGGAATTATCACAGGGCCGAATCTTAATAGTGATGGTGCAGGTTATCTCTGTGTAAATAGTGCCACAGATATATTGATCTGGATAAACAAGATAGTTTGTTCCTATCTGGAGGTGCCTTCTTAAAGTTCAGTTTGTGATGCTTCCAGGTAAAACTGATGATTTAGTGTTCCTGGATATGGTGAAATACCTGGTGTGCTGCCTAGAAACCAAAGGATTTTTCTCTGTAGGCCTGATGCTGGACTTCCTGAGCCTCTTGCTGTACTGCCAGCATTAACACAAACATTGCATCTGGGCAAAAAGGGTCCTTATTTCTGCTTGCTGTTTTCTCTGACAGTCTGCATCACTTCCCTTTGGGCTTAGTTAGTGGTGCTTGCCTTGAGTCACTGTGCTCTCACAGCGGGGCTGCAGGAAGCTTTCTTGGCAACATTTGTTGTTCTAGAGAATTGTTTCCTAGCTGGGGGTTTATTGCCTGCTCTGAACTTGGGTTTTCTCAAACAAATTTCAGCTCTGTTTCCAGGCTTGGTTTTAACCAAATGGAGTCATTTGTGGTTGAAAGGAGGAATTGTATGATATTCAGGGATTATTTTTTGACTCAAAATAGAGAACAGATTAAAAAATATAGGAAGACGCAATAGCTTAAAGGCCATGTCAGTCAGAACTGCTCCTCTTAGCACGCCACTTCTCCTGAGCTAGCCTGTCTGCTCCATGCTAACAGTGGTTAGCTAAATTAGCTAGAGTCAGCTGGATACTTGAATGTCATTAGAAACTGAAATCTTTGTTAGAGTTGAATGTGAAAACTTATTATTTGATAGAAAGTAAGAAGGAATGCTTATAATAACTCCATAATCAATCATAAAATGATGAAAGTCTGCATTAAAGTTCCACATCAAAGAAACCTGACGGTAAAGGATGAAGTTAGTTCAGTCATGCAACTCCAAATCAGCCTTATAATGATGCCATGTAGTTAACCCGTGCTTATAATTACGGCATTTCCTTAGTTATTAGAACCTGAGTAGGTAAAAAACAAGTGCGCTTTTTTTTCTTTTTAATTTTGTTACAACTAGTTAGATTTTTGTCTTCAGATGATGGGAAGGCCAGTAAGCTGAAAACTTAGGAAGTTGCATAGGAGGAAGGTGCCTAATCCTGATTTGTGTTCTGAAAGTTTTCCTCTGCCTTTTCCTGCGTCAGTGTGACACCCTTGGCAGGCCAGGCTAAGTGTTGTAATGGCCCTTCCAGTCCCACTGCCAGCAAATCTCCTCACTTCATTCTAAACCATCCTTCTCATCCTGCCATCATCCTGCTGCCTTTCTCCTCCAAGCCTATAATTTGGTCCTTTGCAGCATCTCTCCATCCCATCCAGGGCACTGAGATCACCCTGAGCAGCATATGTGAATACTCCAGGCTGGGAAATGGATAGCCCTGGGACACTTGAGGGATCCTCCAGGTTGCTCACTCTCCTTACCATGAAACCACAACCAACTTCCCATGATGTGTCTGACTTTGTTACGTTGCTTATTGAATTTTGCTGGCAGTATTGTCCTTTGTCCTCTTGGGACCAGCATCAGTTGTCATGGCAATTACTGTCAGATGGTTGCAGCTTGTGTGCTTGGAGGAGCATAGGAAAGCTGATGGCCAAAAGAAGTCACAGTTCAAACAAAGCATAAAATGTCATTTACTAATACTGCTTAGTGACCAAAATTTGGGGGGCTGCAGCAGTTGGTAGATACTTGGGTTTCAGTCAACATCCTGTGTGTCTTTCAGTTTAGCTCCCAGATGAATGTTATTGGTTTGGTTTTTAATTAATTACCATGGCATTTGAAATGACTGATGAAAGAACTGGGTCATTCTCTATGAAGTAATTCTTCAGGTTGCTGTAGCATTCATACATCTGCCCATCTTACATGGAGTTTGGCCATTTATACAAGGAATAGTTTACAAAGGAGCTCCAAGACACGTTTGGATAAAGCAGGGAGTCTTTTCAATATCCCTAAGCCTGTGTTCCTAAGTCTGTGCTTAACCCCAACATCTCTGGTGCTCTGAGAAAGAAAGGTAGCAGAAGTGGATGCCAGCTGGACATCTCCTGCTGGAAATCTCCTCCCACAGGCAGGAATTTCTGTCTCAGGGCTTTTGGACTTTGGGCCTGCCTATTGACACTTCTTAATGTCGATTGGTTGAATTGGTTTATTAAGTTTGTCTGAAAACTTCTTTGCATAAGCTTGAAGAAGATCCATGTGTGACAGGCATGGAAATTTTGTCTGTATTGACTAAGGAAGTTGGAGTCCTTGTAAACAGACATAAATTGATAGATGAGCACGGCAGGTGCTCATAAGAATAATCTATCAATGCTCTTTTCTGTAAAACAATAACAGAGAAAATTAGCAGAGTGGGGCTTTGCAGCAGTATTACATTATATACCAATCCAAATGTGCTCTCCTGGGACCTTTTCTTAAAATGACTAAAATCCCCTTCCGTGCAAAACAAGTCTGGAAATAAGGAGTGTGTATTAAATTTGCTCAGTTTATAGCTTCATAGATGGGATCAAATTAATTTCTTGCAAAATTTGGAGAAAATGTTTGGCAGCTCTTTCAAGATAGATATTTACTAATGGGGAAAACTGTCTCTGGCACATCATGCTCTGAATTTATCATCTTGCTGAGCAACTGGACACAAGTAGAGATGTTTTGAAATATCCCAGACTGCTTGATGGTCAGTTTGTGTTTAGATAAAGAGTAGAAGGATCTTTAGGTGATTGATTGGCAAAAGTCTGGACAAACATTTACTTCTGTATTGGGAGGGAAAAGCAGGGACTTTGCACACATGGTTATCACATATGGGTCAGTTTTGCAGCAAGGAGGGGAAAGCCACAAAGGCATTTGCCATATGTTGGGTAGTGTTTTAAAGCCTCTCAACAGGGGATGTATCAATATTGATCTTGCGCTAGAGACTGCATTTCTTGATGATTCACTCTTTTGTACCAGACCCCTTTAGATGTGAAAATGGGCTAATAATACTCATTTCACCAGGGTCTCAGGGGAATGAAAGCAGGTTTTTTGTCACACTTTAGCTGACAGTTTTCTGATTGATGGCATTTATGGGAAGTTGAAAGAGGATTAAAGTCTCATGATGCTGGTTTATTTCAAGAACATGACATGTTCAATATGATAATAAAGCGGGAATTTTTCTTCTGTGGCTTTTATGGGCTTGGGCTTGTTTAGGAAAAAATTATGGATAAAGCTGTAGCTGAAGTCAGCAGTGTGTGTTTCTGAGGCCATCGGGTGCAAGGTGACAGGAGCCTTTATAAAACCCTCGGCAGTTTTTTGCTACAGAGAACTTGACAACAAAGCCAAAAGAAAACTTAATACTGTAATGATTCATTCCATGTGGGAGGCCAAAACTTTGAACAGTGTTGGAAGGCATTTTGCCATAACGTGCTTTAATTTCATAGTTGTGCTGACATGGTATATCAAGGATTATTATCACCAGAAGGCACTAGAGACTGGTTTGAAATTACATGCATTTAGAGGGCTGGTGAAGTGAGAGTTAATCTCCTATTCCTTTGTGGACATGTAATGAGTGAAAGGAAAGAAATTGCTTCCCAGTATCACAAATTAGCACAGTAAAGAGTGTAAAATCTTTACAGAAAGGAGGGGTGAACCATTCATCCATAAAACACTGAATTCTACCTTCGAGCTCATTAGTATATGTGTTTTACCTGCTAATTATATAGCCAGAGTAATAGTGTTATATGTCCTCTGTACTGAAAGTAGGTTGCTGTAAATAAATCTCTGTTGGATCAATATATTTTTCTAAGGAAACCTGAAGTTTTGAGTAGAGTCTTCAGGGTCTCACTGGAGTGAAGTTATCATTATTAATACCCCCTGTGGATAATATCTTTGCATTTACTTAGCTATTTCTATGCTCATTTATGATAACATTTAAGCAAGCTTGTTGGCATGAATAAAGTTAGGATTCATTAATATTACATGGACATTTTAGTTAGAAAGACCACTTACTCTAGGCCATTGAAAGTTACGCTGCTTTCAAAAGGCAGCTGTGCACTGCACAAGGATCTCCAGAGGTTACTTTGCCTTAGGGGCTCCAGGTTGCCTTGGATGTGGTCTTTGGGCAGAGATCCCTTTGGCATCTTGGCTATACAGGGAGCAAGGCTTGGGGTTTGCAGCTGGACAAGCCAGGTGCCCCACACCAGGTTTCCCAAGCAGGCCCAGGGAGGGGGAGCTCCAAGGGGCACTGGCAGCAGGAGGACAGAGCAAAGAGGGAGAGGGACAAGGGAATGAGAGGTCTGGTGTCCTTCGTCCACCACACATCTCCCACAGCACTGGGGAACACCAATGTCCTTCATCCACCACACACCTCCCACGGCACTGGGGAACACCAATGGGGCACGCTAAAACCTACGGCTGTTGCACTGGGGTGCGTGCTTCAGATCTGCAGTCCGAGATCCTCGCTTGTTTGATAGATGACCCAAGTGACAAAGCTACAGGCAATTTGCTTTATTGCTGTTATATGACCATAAGAATCAGAGCGGTCTGCTGGGTCACTGAATCCATTATCCTGCTATGATAGGCAAGCACACCACATGGGTCCTTTCATAACTCCATCAAGAGCCATCTCAATACCAAGCTGAGCGATTTTTGTTCACTTGAGTGTTTTCCCCTGGGAGGTCTGTTGTTTCTCTGATGCTGCTCCTGCTGGGAATCTCCTTCTCCCTGTTACTCCCAGGGACATTCTTTATAGTCCAGATTCCTTCCTAGCCAGTGTGTAACTGCTAGCTTTTGTGATTATTGGCATTTCTCTCGCACTGCTCTTCTCTGTTTCTGCCTTCTCTCACTCTCTGTTCTCCTTTTCCATACAAATCTTGGCAAGGCTTTTTTCCTCCTGAGATAGGAGCTCTGTTCTCCTGCTCATCGCTGTATCTCTTATCTGCACTGGTTCTGGTGTCATGATGGTGGGTAAGGCCAGTTGTGCAGTGTGTTGGATGAGACTGCACATGTACTTGCCAGAATCTGAATCAGAAATGCCTTGGCTGGTGCACTCTGGCAAACCATTTGCCCATTTTGCAACTTTATTGTGCTGGTGGCTGTTGGCCACTATCACACCTCAGCCTTTGCTGCCCTCACTCACATCCAAGCAATGAATGCCTGGCTGGCATGGCATCCTGTTCTTCATTAGCTGCGCTCTCCAGCCCTCAAAAGGGGATCAATATTTTTTACTTGAACCTCAGAAAAAATTATAAACATAGAACACATAAATATGGGAGTATTGTAATTTTTTGTCATTTTATTTTTCTCTGAGACTGAAGATGGCCTTACATAGAAAAATACCCACCATTTACTTAAGTAGCAATGTAGTTATTCCAGTTTGTTCATTTATGTAAGAAAATATCCAATGTAATGTAGCAATGCAGTTCAGGGGAAAAAACCTTCCTTTGATTATTTGGGGGAGCACTTTTGAGAGAGTTCTAGTCCACTGACTCTTCTCACACCCACACACCTTCTGCACAAAGGGAATGGTGGCACAAAAGAAAACTCCTTTGTAAACTAAAGCAGGCATTTCTTCCAGGCAACTCTCTATTCTTTGCAAACCTGGAGAATAATAAATGCAGATTGCATCAGAGACATAACTGATAATAATAACACAGTGTTTTGTCTCTGATTATCCGTTGTAGTAGGACAATTACAAGAATCTTGAATTTTTCTATGGTGCCGCTGAGATTTACTCCACTTCATTTCAAAAAAAAAGCAGAACAGCCTTGGTAAAATTTGAAAAAAAAGTCTATTTTCCTCATTTTCTTGTAGTCAGAGGTAGTATTTTTGATTGCCAAGAAACTAGTTTCATACACAAGCTGTGAGATGAAAACCAAATTGCCTCAGTGCTCTTCACCTGGGTCCTGAAGCTTATAACAAAACCATGCATGCTTTTGAGTCTCCAACAAAAGCTGAACTCCAGTGTGTTTCCCATGGACTGAAATTTTATTGCAAGTATTTTGCACTAGTGCTACTGTTATTTCTGCACGAGAGATAAATTTATTGTGCTTTCTGATGGATTTTTACATCTTAAAGAAGATAAAATACGGTTGTTATTTGACAGGGATGGGCTATTGGAAAGTAATAAATGGAGTCAAACAGGGACACTTTCTTCCCTAAACACTTTCTTTGGATCGACAAGTGTGTGTTTTCATTCCAATAATTGAAGGTTTCCAATGCAAGTATACTGCTATATCTGTAGGAGAGATTTGATCTGTGCACATTGAGACATAGGTCATTTTTGGCTGGTACTAGTAAAAATAATTGCAATGTCAGTTCTGTACCTGAATTACTTGTGATAGATAGACTTCTGGATTAGGTAGTCTGCACTCAGAAATAATGAGAAATGTCAGGTTTTGGTTAAAAAATGAGCAGTGAAATATCTCTGCAGGTTATTATCACTTTGAGGGATTGTGGTTCCTCTCCATTATTCCCACCACTATTGTTGAATTGTCCAATTTAAGTGAATAACAGCACATTCTTTCTAGAAACTGTTGGTGGGAGCCAAGGAAATAAAATATGTTAGAGGGATCTATTACATAAAGGATACCTGCATATAATAGCCATTGGCAAAGTTGAGAGACAATAGCCAGGAATCAAATTCACCAAGTGAAGAAGGTTTTCTGCTTTGTTTTTCAAAAGCCTGAACCACACATATTGAGCAACCCAGTCCTACTAGAAAATTCCTGCTTTTGTACCATCCCTGCCAATATTCTTAACAAAGGACTCTCAGAGGCTGGACACCTTCTGCTTTCATTAAAACTCATAAAGCTGCTATTTGAATCTTTTGTAATCATGCATGAGCAGCTACAGAAAGCATTTAACATCATGCACTGTCACATTTGCAAAAAGGAGAGTTGTGTTGGAACTTTCCAGAATTCACAATTATCCACATGTCCTGCAAAATCAGCTTTAATTTCTACCCCTTTTCTTAAACAGTGTTTTAAAGCATGTCCTTCCAGACTGAGTGGATAAAAGGCAGGGATAAATCAGAATTTTGCAACTCTTTTCTCATCTGTTCTCATTGACTGGCTCCTGAGAGAGAGACGGATGCAGCACACTTTTTTTTTCTTCTTTTTTTTTCTTTTTCTGGTGCACTTTGTTACTGAAGAAGCTAAGTACTTGCTGAAATTGATACTTCTCTTTGACAGCCACTTCTTTAGAGAGTATAAATATGCTCAAATTTCATTTTTAGTTAGTATGCAGGCTCTGGCCATATTAAAACAAGGGCTTTTATATTGATCAGCCCACACAGGGAATGTTTGAAAAAAATCTTTGTTCTGGGTAGCCTATTCCTTCCAGATTTCTTGCTCTTTGGCACAGATCTGTCCCAGCATGCTGAGTATCTTTTCAGTGGGAAGAAAAAGTCTCTGACCATCTCAGAGATTGCTCCCCTCACCCCTGTGCAAGGTCTGTTTGGGTTGAATCACCCACATGACCCAGTAGAAATACAAAACTCATAGCTTTACAGGCTTTAACAGCTTTAGGCCAGTTCTGAGTACATATTTGGATGAAGGGTAATAGGGAGATTTAAGACGACAAACTCTCTTTTCAGTGATGCCTATTATCTATGCTGTGGAACTCGTTTAAATACCTGGAGCAATTAAGCACTTGCCAGGTTTTGTTGCTCAGGTTCCAGCTGCCATTGTGACACATGAAGGCAGTATATTTCTAAATGAGGAACAACATCCTTTTCTCTCTTTTAAGTGTAAGACAGGCCAGACTGCCATGCTTAATTCATCTTTAATGAAAACATATTTATTTGTTCACATTTTGTAAATGAATTTAGATCTTGATGTGAACAAGGAGAAGAGAGGAAAACACCAACTATTTTTTGGGCTAAGACCTTCTTGTGCTGTCTGCCAAGTTGTGTTATGAAGCTTTTTTTTTCTCTTATGGTCACATTTCAAAGCCTTGTGTAGCAGAGATTGTAGTAAAAAACATTCCAAGGGGTCTACATGCATTAACAGTGCTGAGTATCACTATTATATGGAATTGGATTTTCTCTCATCCAGTTGCATATTGCTGCAGTTTGTTCTGTATGTCTTCCTGATTCACATGAACAGATTTCAGAATAACTGGACTATTCAGCCATGCTGAGATGAACAGGCAATATCATCCAGCACCTTACATACTCTGCCCTGTCTTTTTGTTGTTAAGTCCTACAGGTATAGCTGCTGCTCTGTTAAATAGGCTTCCAGTCATTCCTAGTGCTTTTTCATTCTACTTTACTTAATGGTCCATGTCAGTGAGTAGATCCCTGTTCAGAACAAAGCAAGAAAAAATTGATTTCCCAGTTGTATTAAATTTCTTTTACAACATTAAAGTTACCAATTTGGTCCTTAGCTGGAGCAGGAAAGGCTGTGCTGGTACTTGGGTAGAAATGTTGCAGCTGAGACCCTCTAAGATGAAGCAAGGATGCAGGTTAGCAAATTCCTGTGCCTTTAGCCCTGCAAGAAAGAGGCCAGGAATGTTCCTCTAGGGTGCTTTCTCCCATGTTGCCCTGACTGGGGCAGAGGTAATTCTTCAAACTGAAGAAAATTCTGCCCTTAACACAGACACAGGAATTGGATATGGGAAAGGCTTGTTAGATAACTCCACTTATTTCCCTGACAAAGCATATCTATCCTCTGTCTTTCCCAGTGCTTCATGTGTTCTCTGACTTTCCCTGTGCTTCTGCTGTCTTGAGTTTTTTTCCCAAAGTGGAAGTATTTTATCTAGTCATTAATAAGAGAAACTTCACTCTCCTGTAGCAGTCCTGTCTTTCTTGCTGCAGAAAATATTATATTATTGGTTTACCCAAGTTCCAGTGCATTGTACTCCCTAATGGTAGTCTACTAGGCGACAACTACCTAATTTATATTAGATGAGCACTATCCATTTGTATGGTGCTCATCACTGTGCTGTCAAGCACCAAAGTGACAGCTTTCTTTTCCCTTTCTGCATGCACAGTGAGCTGGCTTGATTTATGACTGTCAGCTGTATTCTTAATGCCTACACTCATGTGTAGGGATGTGTTCAGTTAAACAAGTCGCAGGATTTTACAGAACTTCCTGATTTTAGCCTGAGTCAGCATTTTTGTGTGTGAGATATGACAGGTTTTTCTATAACTTCCTAGATTCCCAGGATTTTTTTTAAAAAGGAAAAACCAACCCATGTAAATGCAGCTGGGCACTGTGATTACAGAGAAACCCAGCCTTTGCCTGGTGCCAGCAGTTTTGCACCTGCTAGTGCACCTCAGTGTGCTCTGCATGAGATCCCAGCAAGAGCAAAGCACCTGTGAGCTGGAAAGTTCCTGTCCTGGAAGTCCCACAATCTAGGGTTTGTGGTGGCTGGTGTGGCTTTGCCTGCCTTCCTGCTTGCCTCAGCCCAGAGGGAGGCTCCTGAGCCAGGGCAGAGCTGATTGCTGCTGCATTTGTTCCTCTCTTTAGTCTGTTTGTGGTTGATAGGAACACCTAGGATTGCTAATTCTCTGCCTACTGCAGTTTAAATGTGTTTTCTTGCTTCAGCTTTAATATCCTCACTGTTGAAAACCATCCCAAATTAGCTCAGGAGGGTCTTCCAACCTACAGAGGTTTGTTGGCATAATGTTTACTGTCAATATGCAGACTCCTTTGGCTTGCTAAGTATATCACACATAAAAATGTCATCTCTGATCCCCTGCAAAATATCTGTTTTCTGTGAGAAGTTAATTACTAATTTCAAACCAGCTGGAATGAGGCCTAATGATGGCCTTCTCCTAATTTTTGACAAGTGATGGCTTGATTGGGACTAAGTTTACATAGCTTCAAATGTGAAAATCTGGTTGCAATACCTTTTCATTTCTTCAATTCCTCCAAAGACAGCGCCAGAGACCAGTTTGTTTTCTGCACCTTTATCCACACAGAAATCACAAGGCCAGAGAAATGCAAAAAGAGGTATTTTGGAAGCTCTCAGTCTGCATCTGGAGCAGCCGGACCCTCACACCTACCATCCAGGCAAAAGCAGGGCAAGACAAGTGGGCCTGGCTGGGGCAGGGCTGGGGCAGGCAGCAGGCAGGAGTGACACTGATGGGAAGCTGAGATTGCATATATTAGCTAAGCCAAGCTCTTGGGGTGGGTTGTTTTTGTTTTTTTTTTCTGTTGTGGTTGCTGTTAAGATGACTGAGCAAGGGAAAAAGGTCACTTTGTTTTTGCCCCGGTGCCTGGATAATAGCTGCATGGCTGCCTGCACGACTTCGGGATTGTTTCACCCCCGTGGGCACACTTACCCCTCCCCAGGCTCCTAGGTCAGCAAAGAGCGAGCAGGGATTTGTTCTGCCTCGTTCAGCACATCCCTGCCGTGCCCCTGCCTCGTCTCCCTCTAGCTGCCCTGGGCAGGAGCAGCTGCTGCTGCTGGGCTGCGGGCTCCAGCCTTCCCCGAGTGCCGGCACATGGAGCTGAGCCTGCATCCCTCCTCCCCTCCCTGCTGCTGGGGACACCGGGGCTGCGGCCTCGTTCTTGCAGTTGCACCACGGCTCACAGTTCAGCACCACTGCTGTACAGTGGAGCATTTTACAGACTTGTCCATTTTCAGCAGCAGGAGCTGTTTTCTGGCTTAAAGGGTGATTTCAGATGTTATTTTCTGGGCGTAGCAGATATTTCTAGCCATTCACCCATGAAGCCACCAGTTAGATTATTATTTCTTTGTCTTGCCTTCAGCCTCTTGATGGAAGGGTTACATTTTATTTCATCTTTATTTTCCTTATTTTTCATTTTGCACATGACCTTAATACATGATTAAATTAAACATCCTTTGTCTTACTAAGTTTCTTCAAACTTGACAGGATTAGGCCTTTAGTGAGTTATTACAGAAGCAAAGCCTCTACCTTGGAATAAGTGATTTCCTGCCATTCTGTGTTTTCCTGCCAGAAGCAATGAAAAAAGCCACAAGAGACAGGAATAATGCAGTCATATTTAGTGAGCATCAAACGTAGAGCCTGTGTTATTTACACTCTATCTTATTAAACTGAACTGAATGTTTGCTTGACATCTACCTTTGTGTACCAGGCTTTATTCTGATGGCAGAAAGCAAACAGGAGAACCCTGGAAATTCAGAGAACAGAGACTGACAAATTGGTTGGACCTAGGCACTAGTGCTAGCCCAGATCCTGCTTTTCATCTCTAAAACTTTGGTGGTGGCTTTGCATTGAGCTTTCCACAATTCATATTTTGGGTTGAGTGAGAAAGACTTAAATTAGTGCAAACTTCTGTTCTTCACCATCCCAGAAGTGTCATTCCCCTTGGATTCAAAACACGTGCTGTTTCTCCTCACCTGATCTCTCTAGCTGGGTTTTCCATCATCTACCCAATGTCTGCCAGTGGCCCAAAGAATAATTTCTTCCTGAAGTTTCTCAGCAGGTCATTTTTCTCTTCTGCCTTCAGGAATGTCCCTGCCTCCACTGCTTCCCCCATCAAGATTGCTTACCTGTAAGTTAGAGGTGATGGAGAACATCTTGCCAAGCTAAGACTGGTCCTTCCTCCTGTGCTTTACTATCCCGGCCAGCCTGCCACCCAGCTGCCGTTCCTCAAGCAGATTTCTGATGGCCACTGCTGCCACTGCTCTCCTGGGCTGCAGGAGAAGCAGCCAGAGCCCAAAGGATCAGGGAAGCAGAGTGCATTTACCACCTCATAGCATTATAGGGGCACGTTTACAGTCATTCCAAGTAATTTGAAAAGGAACCAGGGAAGAGGAGCAGCAAAGAAGGCCCAGAGATGTCAAAAACAGCTGTATCTTTACCCTTCTAGCTCAAACCATAAGGTGAGGTGTTTGATCATATTAGGTTATATTTAAATCAGAAGGATATTGTAAAATCTTTTAGAGATTGATGCCACTAGGGAAGCATGTGCTTAATGTGGAATTCAAATTAACAGATTGTCCAATTTCACTGATTTTCCTTTCATTTCAAAGGCTTGCTGTCTATCATTTCACTGAGTGTTTACATAATGCTTGAAATTCTGACACATCCTTATGCATTTGATCCATGAAGACATATTCTTTTCCCCATCCACAAACACAGCTGTTGGCTGCCAACTAGGAAGGCTCTGTCATAGATCAATTTGTAGATTTCCCTCCTATTTTGTCCTGTATGAAGGTCTCCACTGAGAAAATCACCTCTAAATCACAACTGACTGTTGTGATCTCCACCTGTTGATTGCAGATGGAGACTACATCAGCTTTGCATCTCCCTGCTTGCCCTCAGAGGGAGATTTCCCAACACCTCTGCATGTCCCTGCACTCTGCATCTGCTCTGCAGTCCCTTCATTCCTGGGACACTGCAGATCCCTGCAGCCCCTGCTGGATGGGCAGCAGTGGGTCACCATCCCACAGGATGGGACCAGCAGCTCCAAGCAGGCTTTCCCACCTGTGAAGGAGCCACCAGAGGGAGCTTTTTGGACCAGATCCTTTTTGGTGTTTCTTCTGCACTAGCAAGGTGTCCCCTGATGGTAGACCATCATGAGTTCCCTCCTGGTCACCTGCTCTTTAACCCCTCTTTCCTTCTTCCCTTTTCTGCACTGGTAGATTTACCATGTCATTGTCACCCTCGAGACACATTTCTGATTTTGGAGAGGTGGGACAGGGAGAAAGAAGGAAGCAACAATTGAGCTCCAGACAGATCCTGCATTTCTTGGGCTGTTTCTCCTGGTTTCATCAGCCCTGGGGCTGCTCACGTGTCTCCACCCTGCTGCCTCCCCACTCACAGTGGTTTGATATTTCCTCCTCTGGCCCAAGGGTTTTCTCTTTGTAATTCTCTCTTCACTTCAAACCTCATGAAGGATAGACAGCATGCCTCTGAGCTGGGTCTGAATGGTGCACAAGCCTTTGAATCTCTAACTAGCAGCTGGCTGCAGAGCTGAATATGATCTAATGGGGAGCAACATGCACAGCAAACTCCTGCCACATTCACTTGGAGCAGGAGAGATTTGTACATACAAGCTTTTGCTGAAAGACTGCATTATGCAGAGCATGCAAAGTATCGACTGCTATCCATTTTTAGGGCCATTGTTAAACAGAAAATTAGCATTGCCGAAGAGACAGTGGGAGATTTTTCCTTCTCCCCTCCCCTCCCTCCCATGGTACAGTGTCTTTATTCTGTTTTCTCTAGTTCCCTTTGTCTTACTGGCATACTGGTCTGCTAACCACCCTTTGTTTCATTTATATTGAAATCAGCTGGCAGAAGACAAAGTTCACAGTGTATATTTAGAGCCCATGTTTTTGAGACCCTTAATTATTATTTTCCTCCCTCTTTCCTGGGAAGCCGCTAGTGATTTGTTTTCAGGTTCATTTCATGAGTGTTTACTGTCATTTACTCTGAACTCTGGTCTTTTCCTTTCTCTGCCTGTCCCTCAAAATGTTGACCACATGCTGGCTCTGCTTTGCATTTCTGTATCTGAGTTTGTATTTTAATATTCATTAGGTATTTGTACTGACAGCCCATCAATACATTAAATTAGTATATATGCAGCTAACAAGTATGGTACATGCTTAACTGACTTATAACAACATTAAAACAGACAGACACAACAGATTGCCTCAGCAGGGTTTAATAAACTGTACTTATCCACAGTCCCTCTGAAGAACAGGCACACAACTGCAATATACAGTGCTCCCTGGAATAATGAGATAAACAGCAAACACGCTAAGCTAAACATGTTTTGTTCCTCTGATGAGAAAATTAAACTTTCTTCCCTCGTGGAAAGCTACTTCTGTGGCATCTATTCTTTTAAACAACTGGGCTTTCAGCTATCAAGTGCCACACATTTTAATTCCAGAAAATACTTAATGAGCATCAAATAATACTGGAGCTGATAAAAGGCATGCACAGTTATGCATTGCTCTATTCATTCTCATGCAATGCTTTGAAGGTATTGAGAGCTCTGCAAGCAATTAGTATCATCATTAGAATATCAAATTTTTCTGCTAATTAATGCTAATGTGATTAAAATTGAAGCTTTTTTGGATAAGAGGTATTTTCTCTATACAAGCAAGAAAACTGCTCTTCTAAAACAGAAGAAAGCAGGCAGAAAATTATGTCAGGTGATAGGAGAAGAGTTTGTCAGTTTGTTCCTTTGCAAATGTGACTCTTTCCCATCCAGAAATTTCCAGAATAAGTCTCCTGCCTTGTCTGTTGAAGAGAGAACAGACTCCGTATTTCATTATGTGCATCACAGTTGCCTTTTTAATCTTTTTAATATAAAATTGAATTGATGTGTAATATATTTTAGTTATACATCCTGTCTCTACTCAAAAACTGTGATTAAAAACACACAGAATTACTATATAATAGACTTTAGAAAAACATGGGTGGAAGGGGTTTCCAAATGCAGTATTTATCCAATATTTTTCAGCTTTGTCCTGAAGTGTGTGTTTGTGTAATTAACTTTTCTGATGTGAATCATCCTTTAACACCAGCAGAGTTACTAAGGAGCTCTTCTATAAAGGAAGCCTGTTTTCCTGCATTAGGGCATTGGAAGTGCTCACACTCCCATCAGTTATACCACCATGGTTCCTCTCCAAGCGCTTCATTTCCATCAGGCTCAGGACCTGAGCATGGGCACAAGCCCTGCTCTGACCAGACACACTTGGGAAGGGTTTTGCAGAAAGCAGAGAGCTTGATACAGTCCCTAGGCAGCCCTGCCCTTCCCACTGCCTTTGGTGGCCCACCAGTGAGCTGCAGCCCCCGGGGAGCCCAGAGCAAGCAGGCAGGACAGGGCAGTGCCGGGAGGGAAGGACAGGGTACTTACACAGGCGAGAGCAAACACGGAGAGCTTTCCAGTGTGATCCAAGTAACAGCAGTCTCTAGGCACTAGAGCTGCCAGCATCCTCCATGAGGGCTTGGTGAGTTTCCCCTGGACATGGGAAAATCCCTAGAAACAGATGTAAGCATGCTTTTGAAAATAATAATTTATTTTAATTGTTGTTGCTGTTTTCACTTGATCTCACTGTATCTATTTGTGGTAGAATGTTCGTTGTTTAAAATACTCAAAGTATATAAACTTTTTCTCTCTGCCAATAAATAATATCAAGCATATGGGAAACTGGCACTGGATGCAGCAGCAGTGCCTCAGCAATGTCAGGTGACTCTTTAACATCAGATTCTGCTCATTTTCATAAGGAGGGAAAAATCAGCAGCGCTTGAGCTGTTCTGGCATAGGTAATGCCATTGTGATCCATTTGAGGCATCTTCTCTGATACAGAGAGTGAAAAGCTGCCTCTTAGAAATCACAGGTAATTTCTCATAGCATGACCAGACTTTCTATTCTTGCATTTACATTTATTTACAGTTTTTTGAAAGGAGATGAGAAGAGACCCTGGCTGTTAGCTTTCTCCTTAGATTTGTTTCCTTGGGGCCTTCTTCCAGCCTTGCACCATCTCTCCTTTCCAAGCCACATCTAGTCTTGCTGACCCCCAAATCCAGAACTGTGGAGGTGAGACACTTCCAATGGGATGGGGGCTCCCAAGAGAAAATTACTATCCTATTAGAGATACCTCTGCTTTTTTCCTGATAACAGTATTCCCACCTAAGAACATAAGGGTAACTTGGGTGGTCTAGAATTACCCTTCCTTTCATGAGCCTTTTAGAGTGTTCCAGTTTGTTCTCCCTGTGGCTTTTATTTCCTGTGGATAGTCTGCAAATTTATAGGCAGGTAGCACCTAAGAGTCCAAGCTCAGGGCCAAGCAGTAATTTTCTTTCACATAAACTGTCTCTTACAGACCAACTTCCATAAAAGATGTACAGGCTGGGAGTGCTGGGGATTTTAGTTCATTAGATCAGTTTTATTTCTGATGTGGCATTAAAAATTACCCCAGAAGACAAAAGTAATTAAGAGATGGCTGTTTATTTATCTTATTACCGTTTACCAGTGCATTTACCAGGATGTAAAGGTCAATGTGAAAACTTGGATCTAGAATATGTAACTGGGGAAACTTCCCCAGAGCTGGAGAAGTCTGAGAGCTGAACAAAGCCAAGGTATATTGCAGATATCTCTGGTTCAGGCTTTCCCCACAAGTTTGCACTGAAATGCCAACAAAGTGGCCTTAAACTTTTATCATTAAGAGGTGATAGCTCCAGGAATAGTGTTATATCACAGAGCTGCCAAAACACGCCTTGCTCTTTTTTATTAAGTACTTTGTCAGTAACCATGCAGGTAGTTTGGTACCTGCCCCATCTCAGCTATTGTGAGAGCAAATTCGTAGAAAAATGCCTTCAGGACCACCCATTTGTTGCCACACACTGCCAGGGGTCCCTGTGAGCCAGCAGGAGGAACACACTGTGGCTTTTCACGCTTCCCCTTCATTTTCCCCATTTTCCTCTGCAGAGTTCAGAGGCAGCAAATGAGCTGAGCGGGGCTCCCTTGGGCTGCACCTGGCTCCACTGCAATTTTTCTGCTCTAGAAAAGTCTAAAACCTTCTCTATAGGTGGGAAATGCCCATTCCTCATTTCCCAGCCAGAAGATGATGACAAACGGTAATGAAGTTTGTGTGTTGGAGGAGGCAGTGTGGGCAGACATTTCCCTTTGCAGGGTGTGGAAGCTTTCCCCAGGGTGTTGTGTCCAGGTTAGCACACTGCTGCAGAGATGTCCTGTCCCAGAGGGGCAGTTCTCACTTGCAGTTTTTTAGCCAGCCCCTAGAACTGATTTTTTTTTTTTAATTGTTAACCCCAAACCTATTTTCTCACTCTCTTTCAATCTGCAGAATCAGAGCTGCTTTTTCCTATTATCTTTAAGCAAAACCTTGCATTACTTCTAGTATTGATTTAAAAAACTAATAGTATCAGAAACCTGGGTTTACCATGCTCATTAGTTTCCTTTCAATAGCTTTGGTGCTGGTCTTTCTGTCATATGCATACAGTGTGTTTCACTCAGGCTGTTTTGCTACAGAGCTTTAATACATGATTTGGGAGGAAGAACCATATCATGCTCTTTAAGCAAATGTGGCTTTAGGGCTGCTGTGTGTTCCTCCAGTGAGCTGTAATTGCCCTGACTGTGTCACAAAGCCTGTCTGATTGGGACTGGGGAGCTCAGTAATGAATCTTGAATTTTCTTTATCTTTGAATGAGTCCAGATGCTTTGTTAGATACCAGTTCTGTTGCCCCTTCTTTCCCTTTTTTTTAATCTTCTTTTTTTTAACGTCGGAATGAATTGATCCCAGACTGCTCCTCTGTACTCTGACACTCCCGAATATGGAAGTGTCACTGTAAAATGAACCATAGCAAATTGTTAATAAGCTACCTTCAGAGAGAGTTATAGTTTTTGACATTTAGTTATGGATTTATCCCTTGTGCAGGAAGCTTCATTCATTTCATGCATGCTAACCATGGTGGGGAAAAAGCATTATTAAGTATTTTTCATACTTTGGTCTATTGAGCAGCCACATCACATGCAGTGCCAGGCTCTAGCAGGCACCAAGAGCAGGAAATGGAAAGAAGGGCAGAAGAAATGTCAATACTGTGTGAAACCTATGGGCCAAAATCCTTTCAAAGGATAGTTTTAGGATTCCTGTCCCACCACACTGGTTTGGTATCAGTGCTGCATATTCAGAAGGAGTCTGTCAGTTATCAGGGCTTATTGATTCAGGTCAGAACATGGCTGTGCACTGAATTCCATGAACCCAGCCCTGATGGCAGTTATTTCTGCTGATGACAAATAAGAACTGTTATGTAAATATTTTTACATTTTTTTTCATGTTATGTATTTTAATATAATGCTGAGGTACTAAAATTCTGCTTATAAACACCCCATATTCTGGTAACTGACATAAAAGCCTGGGAACAATACCACTGTGTTCACTCATTCTGTTTTTAAAGTGATACTGGGCACAGCAATTTTACATTTATCCTTTGAACCTGACCAACAAAAAAAAAAGGAAGCCTACCCATTATTTTGTTCCCTTTGATACCTCTAACACTAAATATGTCATTGCAAATAAAACCCATCTGGAAGGAGAAAGAGCTGTTCATTTTCCAAGGAGCAGGACTGGGAAAATGTGTGACTATTTTCTCCCAGTAAGAAGCTTACAAATATGTTCAGAAGGTGCACTGCCCAGTTTAATGTTAGCTGTGCTCACTTTTTTCTTAGCAGTGAGCAAATCTTGCTTAGAAAATTGCAAAGTCTCTCTTCCAACTTATGATTAAAGGAATGGCAGTGACTTCAGATAATGATATATTTTTTTATATCAACTCTCTCTCTTCTCCAAAGACATTATACTTTACTCTGGATTTTCAAAATCAGGTGTAGCAGGGTATTTGCAGAAGTGGCACCAAGGCTTATATAAAGCAGTGCATGGATAAGGTAAAAAAATAACCCTGCAAAATGAGGGAGAGATCCAAAACACACCAAAGTCAATTATTCCTTCCCACGAATTTAGCAGACATTGGCTTAGTTCCCCATCACCTAAAGCTTCCTTACTGGTATTTTTTCCCCTTTAGCAGAAAAATAAAGGGAGAGAAGCATTCTTGCCTGCTGGGGCCTGACCTGCTCTTTCAGCTCTGGTTTCCCAAAGGAAAACTACCGCCAGTGCAACTCTAGGTCTTGACCCCCATGTAAGCACAGGGGACAGCATCATGACATGCACAGAGACTGAGTTTGGCATGCAGTCAGATCCCTGGATGTCCATCCAACACCTCCTGTGTTTACATGAAGGTACCTGCCCTACAGGAGCCAGCCTGGTGCCAAACACCTGCCAGGAATGGCCTCAGCAGCATCAGGCTTTGAAAATCTAACCAGAAAAGTTAAGCAGAGCTGTTACTCCTCTCCCCAGATAAAGATCATGTGCCGAAATACAAGGTTGAGTTGAATTTTTAAAAAGGAAAAAAACCTCCTAATTGCATAATTAGGCTTGCAGGAGATTAAAGGGCAATGCCAAGCCAAGTATAGCTAAGTAAAAAAAAAAAAAAAAAAAAAATAAAGTGCTTATGTACCTGAGAAAAATATCTATGTATTGCAGAGAAATAGAAGTTTATTAGTATTAATGAAGACATAAACATTAATGTCATTGTGTAAGGAAAAAATAAGTATTTGTCGCCATCAGACCATATTTTTAAATGGTGTTTTCTAGGTTTCTGTTGGTGCCCTGGCATTAATTCCGTATTTTATCCTGTGAGTTAATTTTAGAAATTCTATGTGACAATTTGGAGTGGTTATAGTCATTTTCAGGTAGATATTAATTTTACTGACCTTTTGGGAAGCTCAATCCAATTTCAGCTAAAATCAGTTGCTAGGTATTTATCAACCTCAGCCACAGCAGCTTCTTACCAGACATGATCCTGAGTGCTGCTTGTGTGTATTTATTGTACCCTAAATGAGGTTATTAAATAAACAGAGATACACTTAAGATAATGCTTGTCCTACATCTCACAGGAGTGTAGGTTAGAGCAAAACTGATTAGTTTAAGGGAAGGAGTTCTGCCAAACTCCAGTGTACATTGCAGGTGGATACTGAAGCTGTCTGGGGACAGGAAAAATCTCAGCAAAGACACATTTCGGGCTGGATTCTTTGAAGAGGTTAAAAAATCCATTAAAAATTAATTCATCTGAGTCTCTAGACTTTAATGCTACAGAAGCAGTGTCATAATTGGGTTACACTTCACCTGGGGATGAGGATATGTAAGTATGCATATACATTTTGGCCCAAGAAAAACTGTTTTGCACAAAATAGGGTTTTTTTTTTCATTTAAGGATTCTAGATGAGGCTGCTTCCTCATTGTAACTAGAATTAAGGGTGTGTTTGGTCCTGACACAAGGGTGTGTTTGTCAAACCGTGCAGATCTTCCACTCCTCTTTTACAAGGCCAGCTTTTTATCCTACCCTGCCTTTGTTATACAAGCTGCTGGTAACCAAATCTTCTGGGGGTCCCTGAGCAGTGGTGTGCTGAGCAGCCTGAATGACTTCTGGAAAGGTGCTGCTTCTCCATGGGTTTCTCCCAGGATGGTGGGTGGCAGTGCAGGGTGTGTGTCTGTGTGTTCAGGCCACTTGCTGTGTATTTGAAAAGTGAGAGTGCTCAGCTCCAGGGCACTCAGTCAAAATACAAAGTGGTGATTTTGGGCTCTAAAGGGGAGGTGGGGAAGGAGGAGGAGAGGTTTGGGCAGTCCTTCCTTCTGGGGACTTGCATTCTTGCTGTCCCATTCTTATTCACCTCTTATTTTAAAAACAACATTCAGGTGTTAAAGTCATCTTTTACATATTCAGGGCCAGAGAGCCCCAAGTCTGGAGACTGCAGTAATGCAAAGAAAACCCAAGCTTTTCAAATGATGGGTAACAGTTGTGTTTTATTTAAAAATTATAACAAAAAACCTAAATGCTTTATCCTAAGCATTCATTAAAGAAGCTGTGTGTTTCCAGATATAGAAATTGGGTGCTCCCTGAAGTTGCTTCCCCTACCAGCCTATGCAGACTGATGTCTTTCTCTGCCTCCTTAAAAGGCCTAGTTATGCCATAGGCAGCCACCTTGTTCTGTTCAGTCTCTTATTCTGCCACATTACCATTAGAAGCAGAAAGAACTAATTAAATAAGTATACCAAATGGCTATATTTTCTCATTCATTTATTCTCTGTCCAACCTCATTGTGTATTCTCTTTTAGTCAGGGGATAGATAGAGGAAGGCAGGCCCTTTTCTTGCGTTGGTTCTCAGGGGTTTAGGCTGCCATTAGGACTACTGCAGTTATATATAGGTTATTTTTCAATTCCTTCCACATTCTGAGATTGAAATTCACTCCCTTGGTATATACTGTCTTCTGCATGAAAGCATCAGAGGAAGCCTAAATGTAATCCTGCTTAACTCCTCCTTTGTTTCAACACATCAAAATTTCAGGTGTAAAAGAGCACTGAGATACTTTAATAAAGACATACTGGGTTAACCCAGCCTCTGCAGCCTGTCCCTGCTGCCGCTCATGCTTGCTGTTTACCAAGCACATTAAAACCCAGTGGCTGATGCCTTGTGGATTTGTACTGCTTTTCTGTGAGAAGAAAAGGAGCTGCAGACAACAGCAGACATCCCTTTTCCTCCTGCCTCCTGTTTCTCTCCTCAGCCCAGGGAGGGAGAATGAAAGTCAGCCTGTGAAAGGAAAGACCCCTTGGCAAGGAGAAGGCTTCCATGAGCTCTCCCCTGGGCATTCCCATTCTGCCTCACCTCCGAGCAAAGGGCAGCTCATATTATTTCAAGCCTCCCTTGGGATGTCAGGAGCAGAAGGTAGATGATACCCATGCAGATATTAGGACCCAGGGCTCCATGCTCTGTGTAAAACACCGCTCTGAAAACTATATAATTTATCAGGCAGATGTAATTCCATCAAGGGGTTCTGGAGATGGTGCAAACCACATCATCCAATTATAGCCTGGAAATTGAGTTACTGTGCCTGCAGGAGCAAATACTGCCCTTGTATCCTATAGTGTGATTCTGCAAATCTTGTTTGGGGGGAAGTAGTGCTGCCCTCCTCCCTTTTAGTGCTGTTCCAGAAGTATTTGTGGGATGCATTTTGGTGGAATACAGGCCGTATAAAAAATGCTACTGGTTTATGCCACAAAAGGCTAAGGTGAATGGAGTGCAATTTTTTCCTCATGAGCTCTTCACTAAAATTTCATTGGCATGGGTTTAGTGCTCAGTTCAGAGCCACCTGAGCAACATAGCCAGAAAAGCAGAAGGGTTAATTAGGTACAGTATGCTGGCTTTAGTACAAAATACACAGAGCTTGACTGGTTTAAGTAAGCATTTGTGTTTGATTGGAGTCTGCGTGTCCTAACAGAAAGAGACTGTGTTGTAATAGAAAAGATGATAAAGATTGAATTTATGTCTTTCTTAGTAAGAATGAGAAGTGTGGAATTATCCTAAGATTATCCTACCCTCTCTGTGGGTGAGAGTAGAGTTTGTTTTAGATTTGTTTTATAGTGTAGTGTAAAGGGTTTTGCTGGATTTGCTGTTAATGTGCTATTCCAAAGGAAATATTAATGCTCTAAGGAACAACTTCTAAACCTCTAATATGCAAAAACAACTCCCAGAGTACTAATTTGGCATTACACAAGAGCCATACTTAATCTCTAGAGCATATGGTATTTTGTTAAGATTGCATATATTGACAAATGCTATCAAACCTGTAAAATATTAATTTATTTTGTAAGCAGTATACTTATTTTTATATCATTGAAATAATCAGCAGCTGTCTGCAAAGTCTGAGAAAATGCTCTGTCTTTTTAATAGTAAAATTCCTTTGCTTTGGTCATAAACCTGACAGTCCTGATAGCTGAACTGAAGGCAGTTTAACTGAGTTTTATAATATCTGCATCTTCCTGTGAGCTGTCTCCACTCTGCTCAGGGCATTGAAGGTCCTTTAGTATTTGCCTTAAGTCCAGGAAACAGTCTAGAGGTCAAAACCAAATTTTCCCTTTATCTTGGAAGATGGATGCTCTTCAGAATCCCCTACCATTCTGATTTTTATGGATACCCCAGAGTGCTTCCAGATGTATGCCCTTGCAGGAAAAGAACAATAACAGCCTGGTTGCCATCTGTGGTACTGAACCACAGCACAACACTTGGCCCATCAGGCCTTGCACAACTTTCTTACCCTGCCACTACCTTTGGCTACATGAGATAAATAAAATGGATGGGGTTCAGTTATAATTGGCTTGTGTGTAGCTTTTTAGATGTCAGACTTTGCATTCTCCTACTGAATTTTTACTGTTGTGTGTTGAGTTTTTAGAGAAAATAGTAACTTTTTTTTTTTCCTGAACTTCTGCATGTTTAAATGGAAAATATTTGAGTGAGGCAGTGAAGGTTTGGTCTTAGCTCAGAACGCAGAAAACTTAGGAACATTCTTGGCTGAAGTAATTTTAGAACTTTACAGGACTCCAAATCCAGTTTAAGGGCAAAGAGATTGCTGCTTTTGGAAAGCCATCCTGGGTGCTAAATGCCCTGTTCAAATACAAAGCTCCTCCCAAACAAAAGATTTAATAAAAGATTCTTTTTGTTTTACGGTGTTTTTTACAACCACTGCAGTGTATGGCACCCTCCGTGGTTTTACAGCCCCCTTGTCATTGCCTTGAGTTTACTGGCCATGGTGATATTTATGGAGAGTGCAGACATTGTGCTCTGAACAGTCTGCTCACCAGCATCAAGGATGATTCACAGGAATGATTTTTTTATATGATGAGATTTTGTAGTAAAACAGAACTCATATTGTTTATTAGGCACAATTTTTCACACTCTGAACCATTCCCACTAGCCTTCTTTATTTCACTAAAACTTTATTCAGAATGATTTTTGCTTGTTGGTGTTTCGGCTGTCCTGATATTTGAATAGAAATTTTGGTTCATTTTTGCCTTTTACAAGGGTGTTTATGTCTCTGTAGCAAATTTAGTTCCCCCACCCCATCCTTCTATGGAAAAGTCTGCTCTGAAGATCTAAGATGAGGATATGGGGAGAAGGAAGAAAACGAATTAATTTTGTCCGACAAGGCAAATAATTTAATAAACACCAACATGGAGCATAGCTGCCCTTGCTGTGCCATGTCAGACAGTCTGCCCACTCAGCTGGAGTTGGCAGGATGGGTAGAAGGAAGTGTGCAGGAGGAGAGGAGAGCTTTTGTACCAGGGGCTACAACCCAAAGGACAGAAAGGAAGAAGGCTCCTCAGCAGTCTGTAATGCTGCTGTCCCATGCTCAGCATTTTACTCCTTGAAATTCTGCCCTGGTTAACTTGGCCACCTCCCTCTTCCCTGGCTTCTCTCTGCTTTTCCCCTCCTTAGCAGCCTGTGTTACTGACAAGATGCAATTTCAGGAACAAAAGTGGAAACAGCCTGCAAGAAAAGATGAAATCTTTTTTTCTTTTAGTGCTTCTGGTGCAGGGATACAAAATCTCACTTAAGCCCTGCCACATACAGGTCTTTGCTCACCTATTAGCCTAATTTTTAGTCTCATTGCCCTATGGAGAGTGTATGACTTCTTTCTTGCATGAGATTGAAGGAAACTCCACAGGTCAGGACCAACTCCACCTCTGTTTGTTTTATTTCTGTGTATGGTTATTGCTTCTGGCCTGTATGGGAACACACTGTGTGTCAGAAACCAGGTTTGGGCTTTCTCCAAAAATACTTCAGCTGTTGTTTAACTTCACTTTCACGCTGATAAAATGGTGGAAACTCTTTCCATTCTTTCTTCCCACACCAAGCATCCCTTTGTCTTTGTCAAAACGTAATCACAAGTGAAGATGTCCCCCACAGAGGACCTCTTTATAATGATAGCAACTCCAGCAGCAGCTCATGGTCACATTGCAGAGCTGCTTATTGGGAAGGATGAATTTTCTTGCTCAGAAGGGGCACCTGCAAGTGTATTTTCCTCCTCTGTAATGAAAGCAGGACAAAAGCACATTCAAGGTTCATGATTGCTGTTTCTTGGACATGTGATGACTTTATAAAACAGACAGACTGGAAGAATGGTCAGAATAATGTGAATGAGTGGGGAAATGCAATTTCCAAACACAGCAGTTACATTGCAAAAGCAGCTGATGATTCATGAGCATTAGCAAAGGGTTTTGACCATCTTTTCAAATTACATTAATATTGTTATTGCTCTTGCAGTGGCTGAGAACCTTTTATTGCATTCATTACCCTTTTAAAAAGTAATACCAGGGCTGTTTTGTGGAATAGTAACCGTGTGTATCACAGCTGTGGTTCTGACAATAAGTAGTTCAGTGAGATGTGTTAGCTTATTCCAGCACTGACTGCTGTGTATTAGCTCTCTGAAAATTAGCTATAAAATGACACCCCTGGGTCCAGAGTTCATCGTTTTCAAAATTTTCAAATCAGTGTCACTCACATTTCAAACAGGTCCATTTCTTTGCTTCCCTGGCTGCCAGCTGCTGCAGCTCAGTGCTAACTTAGCATCACAATTAATAAACTTTCTCCAAACTGCACCTCGCCTTGAGTGACCCAGTGCACCCTCCTTTTCTTTTGGCATTACTGGGGCCCTGCTTTCAGCCTGGGGCCCTGATTTCAGATGAAGGCTACAATCCACCTTCATCTAAACAACTGAGTGTGCAAAGATTATTTCTCAAAATGTTTTGTGTTCTTACTTGACTTGGTTCACTCTGAAGCAAAGTGCATAGAAGAAATGAGACCTTTGCAGTCATTGGGGTTTTGCAGTTTGCCTTAACCCAAATTTGCCCTCATAGAAATTGTTGAGATGTTTTCAGGAAGGAAGACCAAAAAAAAGCTGAGATGGTCACATAAACTTCTTTTTCACTCAGAAACTGGGCCAAGAAAGGAATGATAAATATTTACATAAAAATTTGAATAACAATTTCTTTCTATTCAAAATTATTTTTAAACGTAGTTTTTTTTTATTTCACCGTAAAAACCAAAAGTCCTTTGGTGCTTAAATCTGTAAGAAAGCATTTTACTCTAGGCCAGATTTAATATTTTGTTAGAAATTAAATTATCTTTTTCTATTACAAACAGGACCTAAAATTAATTATTTGTAGAGTCCTGAGGAGAAATAATGGAAATTGAATACAGAAGTTTGATGCTCCTATGCAGGGAAAAAAGGACTTTTTGTTTCTGTATGCAACACTGGTGGTATTTTTATTGGTCATTAATACTAAGTTCGTTTCTGCTACAGATACATCATAAAAATTCAGAGCTACATAAGCAGTCTGGAATATGAGAAACATTGTTACCATGAATGATGCTAAAAGCTCAAGCTATTCAGTTTTTCAAAATGAGAGATAAATGAGTGGGTTTAGGTTATTCTAGGACAGAAAGAAAGCAAGTAATTTATATCAACTTTATACAGACCTAATTTTAGTTTCCGTGGCTTGAAACCAGATTTCTAGAATTGAGTGTCAGGTTTTGCAGTATCCCTTAGACAAAGGTTTCTTGCAGAAACACTTTCCTTAATGATATTTATGGATCAAGACAGGAGAGTAGATATAGCCCATGTGGTTGTTCATTGTACCTGAATGAGGACATAGAAACTCTGAAAGGAATTTGGATTTTGTAGTGGAAATGCATTTTTTCCCTGGCAGCACAGAATAAAAGATCGATTTTTGCTTTGCATTATTTTGTCTCCACTTCAACAAGGTTGCAAATCAGGCTCTCTGTATGAGGGTGGCTGTTCCTTGGCAAAAGAACTGAATCTGTATTGGTTGGTTATTACCTCTGAATCTTTAAGAAGGAGACAGCTCTTCTACGGATGGTAATGCACAAAAATATTACAACCATGCCTAGGAAAAAATGTTACAGAAAAGTTCACTGGAAATCCAAGTAAGAAAAATGAGAATTGCAAGTGTGAACAACTCTATTTGAACTAAAAAAGGAATTGCAAGTCTGAGAATTCGCATTTAAATGATGTTCTACAAGCCACCCTGATGAATAAGGTACTGCATTAAAATTATCAAAAATTCAGCCAAACTCCCTTCTTGGAAATGGGCAATTATATAAGCTGGGTGCTGAAAATACAATAATTTTTTTTAATTATTTTACCATTGCAAGACTTTACTTTCAAGTATTTTTTAACAATTCCGCTTGCCTAGCTCAAATTTGGACTCATGTTTGAGTGTAATTTTTCTACATAAAGTAGATCAGCTACTGGCAACTCTTGAATTAATGGTGGTTTGTGTATTTGGACCATGAGCAGTAAATCCGGCCTTCATTGTCACTGTTGACACTCTGCATAGTGTAGGATCACAATATTTAGAGTGTCTTGATATTTGCATGGAATATTTAGATTTCCTATTTATTTTGCACTACATATGACTTTCATCAAAAATAATCTTGAACAGAGGTTGAGCAGGTTATTTAATTGGGTTTTTTTACGTAGATAAATTAAGAGAAATGCAGAAGGCCAGAAGAACCTGTCCTTTTCAGATTTGGCATGAAACTGGCCAGGAGAGGCCAGTTTCATGCCAAATCTGAAAAGGACAGGTTCTTCTTCTAAAAGGATAACCCTGATAGTGAATTTGGGTATTTGCAACACTTCAGGAAAAAAAATGCAGCAGACAAATTCTTTTAATGCCGTTTCTGTTAAGATAAATGCTGTGTAAAATAGGACTATATCTTCAGAATCTGCTACAGATCTTCTTGGCCAGAGATACTTCAGCATCCAGCATGTTAAGATGCCCTTAATGGATTTCTGAACATGCAAAGCAACAGCCTTGTTCTATGTTCTGTGACCGCAGCTGATGTGATTTTTCAGAATTAACATCTTGATCAGTTGCCAACAGGAAAGTGCAATGCAATACCTGATATTAGCAAAGGGAAGGTAAAGTTACCTACAATAGGGGGGATTATTTTTTTTTTTCTGTTTTGCTGGAGGCAAAAAGGCAAAAGAGCCATCACAGAAAAAAAAAAAGGTTACTTGCCAATAACTCCTTTCCAGCAGTCTCCTGTGGAGCAGGCATCCACAGCAATTCAGTGCATTCAGCTTTACCTTGGAGATGGACAGAATAATAGGGGATGGGAGACAATAATGAGAGAGCAAAAGAACCAAACAACAAACCAAACTGCAATCCCACAAACCCACTGAGTAAAATATCACTTCCATTGATTTATTTTGTGGAATATTGTGGCATGTTGGGATGTTTAGTTCCATAATAGGGGAGAATGGCAAAATGGATCTGCAGTTCCAGGGGGAAGAAAAAATGGGGGGAGGGGGAAGATGGTTTTTATCCACTAGTGCAATTCTGAAATGCAGTAAATACAAGTTATATGGGGTTAGAAGTTCACTGCAGTGTGCAAACCATAGTCCTGTTTAAAGTGCAGCCTCCATTAGAGCAATGCTGTCTTGTGGAAAAACTACCTTCCCTTTGGAGGACAAAGCTGTGGTACAATTAAGATAATTATTTTTTCAATGGATGTCTTTTATTTTCTAGCTAGTTGTGGGCTTTTTAACTTGGGATATCTTTTAGAAATTGCTAATAAGAAAAACCTGAGCAACTGTTGGCTGCTGAAATGAGTCAGCTGAGGGGTGTTTTTTGCTTAACTTGGCCCAGTGGGAACAGATAATAATCTGGTGTATAAGAAAGGCTCCATTTCTTAAAGGCTATGGTCTCTATTCCTAACAAAGTGTCTGTGCTGGAGACCTTTTCTGAACCAGGCTTTTATCAGATGCAAACCATAAAGGCACCAGCTAGGCAAGGTAGCTATGGCTGCACTACTTTTTATCTCTGCACAGCGAGTCCTGTGTGCTGGAGGAAAATCTGATGCTGTCAGTACAGCTTCACATGGCTGCTCTTCCCACCTGCCCCTTGGAACCAGGAGGGAGCTGGGGAGTCGTTCTGTATTTTCTGTCAGGATCAGTAATGTCCTGGAGCTCATGTTGCATGAGCACCACGAGACAGGGACCTCTCTCAAAAGCTTCACCTGTGTTAAATTCTTCCTCTAAACCAGGGCAGCCTAATTAAGAGCTTTTTGTGCCTTATCATATTTGATGGCTCCTGAGGTGAGGGCTTCACACCTCGCAGCATTTCAGGGGGGCAGCGCTGTGCAGGTTGAGAAGTGCTGGTGTCAGTAATTACAAGGAGGAAAATAGCTCAGCTGCTTGGCTGCTGCATGTGTCATTGCATGCTCCATAAAGATGATGGGGTTTGCCTGCTGCTCTGTTCTGACAGGGCTCTGTGCCTGGTGCTCTCAGTGCTGAGATCTTGTATTGTACCAGAGCAAAGAGCTCTTGTGCAGGAAATGTTCACCTCTCTTTGAACAACACCTCCACATGAGGAAATGTTGTAACACATGCTCCTTGTGGTTGAATTTTGCACTCCTTTTGTGGCGCTCATAATCCCCAAACCTGCTGCCACTCCACTGGGATATTGTTGCAAAAAATGTATAAAATAGTCAGGAATTCAGTGACAGGCAGCAGTTGTTCTATAGTGGTTAGGGGTGGATTGGGCGCACCTTATAATGTGTCAAGACAGGTAAAATTGCCCAAACCTATGGTGTATTTTTGCAAAATCCTGACATATTCATTTATTTAGCCAATTTGGAAAACATTGCCTGAAATTCTCATCTTGGGAGATAATGTACTGTTGTTACATACTGTGTGTCAGTATGAAAAGAAATTAAACCAATTGCATTTTAAGGCCCAGTGACTAGCAAGTTTTGTGCCATTTTTACATGTCTCTACAGAGCACGGGAGCACCTGGCTCTCCAGTGCCACTTACCAGGTAACTGGTTTTTTATCAGGCTGTCAGAAAAGCCCTCATCTGGGATTTACTGCAAGAGAAGGCAGGGAGATTAAAATTAGTCCATTTACTTCTCTCAGCCACTTACCCACATTGCCACTGCTCCCTCTCCAGTCAAATGAGGTCAATCACCTTGACAGCCCCATCCCCTCCACCAAACCTTTAGTTGAGGAGAGCAGCTCCAGCAAGGCACAGAAGGTCAAAATCTTGACAGAGAATTAGGCACTAAATGTCCATGGGGCCAC
>NW_005054304.1:8818796-8822935 GCF_000277835.1 Geospiza fortis
TTAGTGCACCCACCAACCCAGGGACATCTCCCTCAGCTAAGGGAGACTTTTCCTCCCATCTTCTGGGTTAAACATCCTGTCTCAGCTCAGGCACCCTATTATCTCTACCAGCCTGATCACATCACTGCTTCCTGTCAGGTATTTCCCATCTCCACTCATGACCCATCTCTGCCTCTCTTTTCTTCGTGTGTGATTGCTCATCTTGACCTCAGCTCATAACCCTTTATCTCCTAATCTTTCTTGCCTTTGTGTGTGATCTATTTTGCCTCCTCTTAAACTTGCCATCTATAAAGCAAAAGTCAATGGTATTAGGAGGTAAACAGGAGTGTATTACATCCCCGTGTTTGCAGCCTGAAAAGAAACAGTGATGGTCTTCACCAAAGCTGTGAATCAGAGCCTCCAAAACAAGAGATTAGCTTTTCAAAAGGGATGCATTTAGAGAAAAGGAAATGCATCTTTCATTCTTCTCTCTGGTTTTCAAACATCTCAGAGTTACACTCTGGGGTTCTACCCCACAGCAATTCACACTGTAAGCAATGAGGAGAACAACAGAAAAAATGCAAACCTGGAGTTTTCATTGGCCTTCCTCAGCAAGACTTTAGGGAAAAGGCTTCATTAGGAGAGGTGGAAATGTTGCCAATGCAAAAGATCAGTGTCCTAGGAGCATGGAGTTTTCTCCATGTGTTTTCTGAACATCAGACCTCAAGCAACTGTGTGACCTTAATCTCTGTCTTGAAAGCAGAGCCCTCATCCTGGTTTAAAAATCTAAGCAGGTAAACAAAGCTTAGGTATTTCAGAAGCCACTGTAATGTGGTCACTTTTCCAGTAAAGTGTCTTCCTAGCCACAGGGGTATGCACAGGACTGGGAAAACAGGTAACAGAGGTAAATATAGAACAGGTTCATGTCCTCTGAAGCAAAATTACAAAAGAGGAATCTTAGAAGTGTCCTAAAAATGATTTTAAAATTAAATTTGAATTTCTATTTCTAGTGAACACCCTCAGCTTGTGAGTCTTTACATGGCATTTATTTCTTTTCTTTTTTTTATTTAAGAAAGAGATTTGAAAAGAAAGCAGTAATTTTGAACTTCATTCTTCACTCTAAAGTTTTTCACTTAAAACCGGTTAGATTGAATGCTTGCACTAAAAATAAGCTTGGAAAAATCAAGCTTACAATGTTAAATATTAATTCAATTTGCAAATATGTGCAGAGTCTTAAGGAGCTTATCTATCCTGGACAAGACATAAAACCTGAATTCTCTTGTAGATGTGAAAAGAACTAACAGTTTTCTCAGCATTACTGCCCTAAAGTAAAACAAGCATAAGAAGAAAATCAGCCAGTACAAGTTATCTTTTTGCCTGCATAACTTTCTGTGCTGGGCTGCCTGGCCTGGCTTCCCTCTCTGCCAGCAGTGGCAATAAAGCAAAACAAGCTTCCCATCCCTGTTATGGGAATGGCTGCCTTGAGTTTCCAGCAAGGGGGAAAACTCTGCTGCCCTGCTCTGCAGCTGGCTCAGCTTCCTGCGGTGCCTCTCGCCTGTAGCACACCATCAGGAGTCCCAGGCCCTGGTTAGAGGCTCCTTGGGCAGCAGGGGTGGGGTCACCACCAGCATGGCCTCGTGCTCCACACGTGGCTGGTTGGGATGTCTCTGCTGGTCTGGAGGCATGGGAATGAGTGTCTTGGGGGTCTTTGTGGTCAGGATGACCTTGAGATGTGTTAGAGAATCTCTTTTCTCAGTCTGGCAACTGGAGAAGGAGTCAGGCGTCTTCTGTTCTGGTTTTCAAGGTTGTTTATTTTCTATTATGTGTAACATTCTTTCCCTGGCCTGCTGAGGTCTGTTCAGCAGCTCAGACAGAGGCACACTGGCTGCCCTCAGAGGTGGTGTTGTTTTTTATACTAAAAACTACGTGTACATTAATTCCAGTATCTATCACCTTTGTTAGACAGTCCATCTTTACCCTAAACCAATCCAAAACCATCACCCAGAACATGGAGGCTAGGAAGAAGAAAGAAGAAACACAAGGCACACCCAAATTCCTCCATCTTGGGACCCTGAGCCCCCATTCTAAAAACCCCAAAATTCTACTTTTCACCCTGTGACAAACTAACTGTCATTGTACTTAAACTGTTGTGACTTGTAAATCCTCATATAAGAGGTGATTTTTTCCATGGGTCAAAATCAAAGGCACAGGGGTCTTGGGCTCTGTGCCAAGGTCTCTGAGGCCCCTGGCAGGGGCTCGAGCCATCCTGGGCAGCCAGAGGGATGTCCTGGATTCCAGCAGGAGTAGAGACAAGGTGAGGGTCAGAGGGTTTGCTCTGACTTCTGCAGAGCAGGCAGTGCTGCTGCTGGCCCTCCAGAATCTTTTAACTGGTACAAAGAGCTTTTCTTGAGCAGGCACTGAGGGTGAGCTTTGACTTCTTGCATCCACCTTTGCCAGAGAGGGTGATGAGTGGCTGGTGCAGGCTGTGGTCCAACAGTGCTACAGCTGAAGGTGCCCCTCTCCAGCAGAGAAATGCTGTGCTGGGGATTTAATTCCAGTTTTTCAAAGAGCTGGCTGGAAAACAAACATTCTGTTTCAAAGAGGGGAAAATAAGAAGAAGCCTGAGCTTCAGTATCTGATTTTTTTCCAGAGGTTTACAGCTTTCCTTAATGCAGGCAGATTCCTATATCTGATTTTCCTGCCCCCTGCAGTACCTTCCTAAAGTAAAGATTTACTTGCAGGGGCAAGAGACTCTTATCTCTGTCTCTGGCATGACTTCTCTACCTGATAACCTCCATTTTAAAGGAGATCTCACTTTCAGTCCTTTCTTTGAAGCAGGCAAGAATGCTAGGAGCCCAGTCTGCCTACATCCTGTATGTGCATCTTGCTCTCTGAAAAATTTGGTCAGAATATCCAGTTTGATCTGAAACACAACCAAAAAGAGAAGATCGGAAGGGGAAAAAACACTGATCTTCTTAGTTTATCATCAAATCAGAATTAGAAACTAGCCTTAAAAAAAACCAACAACAACAAAAAAAAATCACTAGAATCTGCCTAATTTTAAATGTCCACAGAACAATCTCCATGTAAATTTCCTTGTACAGTCACAATCCTTACAATCAGTCAGAGCTATATTGTTATATCTGGATGTTCCTAGTGTCTTTTTTGGTTGTTGTCAGAGTTTGAATACATCTTTATCAAAAAAAAAAGGTATATATGGAACTGGGAAAAGCCCCTGCTCCTGCTTTTTTTGCCAGGAGAGGAATGAATCTGACATCACCTCAGGATTTTATCTATTTAGCCCCATCTGCAGGCTGTGTCCGTGAGCTGTGCCATACATATCCTTGATGCGTCTCTTCGGTCAAGTGCTCCCAGGGAGAGAGGCATCCCCTGGAGCTTGTCTGACCTAAATGAGGTGCAGAAATTGCAGTTAAGGACAGCTGTGTGATCCAAGGTGTGAATGGTGCAGAGCTCAAGGTGCCAAGTGGGGCTGTAAAGGGCTGGGAAATGCTGCAGCTTTGCTGGCAATGTAGAGAAGGACCTCAGTTGTTTCTTCCACTATCCCCTTACATTCCTGGCTGCTGGTGCTGCTCTAATTCCTTTGGAGCTGGAGAGGGGCTGTGGTACTGCCCATGAGGACCATGTCCCTTCCAGTCCCCTACGGATCACTGCTTTGGAATTCCCCTCTGGGCCCATCCTCCCCAGAGCTTGGTCTTGCTGGTGACCCCAAGGTTGAGCCTGTGTTTGGGAAATGCCTGTGGCCAGCAAGAGAGAGGCTGTGCTGCAGCACAAGCCTTCAGAGCTGTCAGTGATGCAGAGACTGAGCAATAGTCAGCCAGCTGCTTGCTGGGGAAGTCATGGCTAATACACATCTATGTCTTCAGCCTTTTTCACCTGTCATGTAGGCTGCCAAACTGCTCTTTTCCCTCGCCTTCTCTTTGCTCCACACTTCTCTTAGGAAATCAGACAAATATACCAACTGCAAAAAGGAACAGAGAGACCAGGAACTGGGTTCAGCCTCTGCTCTCACCACTTACCTGGGGTTTGATCTTTCCCTTCTTGCTTCATGGCCTCTGACTCAGCGTTCTGCTCTGTACCAGCAGAGTGGTAAAACTTGCTGTTAATGAAAATATTTTTAAGACTAGATACTTTCAGAAAAT
>NW_005054304.1:8822990-8847215 GCF_000277835.1 Geospiza fortis
CCTGTGGAAGAAAAGAGACAAATATTTTGAGAGGCTTACAAGTCAATGTGATGATAAATCACAGGATCTTATTTTCCAGACTGCTCTGTTTTACCTTCTCTCTTTTCCCTACCTGGGGGCTGCGTTACAGCTTTGCTCCCAGCAGTTGCAGGCAGCTGCTGTTTGCAGGGAGGGAGCTCCTGTGGCATTATTTATGGCAGCTCTCAGTGAGAGGACAGTGATTTACTGTGTGCCATCTTCTGCAGCTGTGAATTTGCACCACGGCGACAGGGACATCCAGTGGAATCCTGATTTTCAGTCTGACACAGAGGTAGAGAGAGGTGAACTGGCTGGGTAAAAAATGAAAGCCTGTTAGTATCCTCCTTTGCCCTCCCACAAATAAACATTTACTTTCTGGAAATTGGAAATTAGGGTTTCAAATAGCCTGACATTCATGCTTCCATCTCTCCTGCCAGGCAACTTTTTCAAGACAAGTCAGGATAGTCTTGATTCTTCCTCTAAACTTTGGTGTACTTTTTTTATATAGGTCCTCCTCTTTTGCTTCTCCTCCAAACCCCACATCTGACTGCATCTGCTCTATGTCTGACTGCCCTTACTATGGAAACTCTCTGATGAATTTGTCACCAAACTTGCCCCGTGCTCTGAGCTGCACAACATGCAGGGTGGCAGCAAAAGGAGCCCCCACCCAGGAGCTCTCAGGTCTGCCTCTGCCTGCAGAAAGGAGCTCACTTCTCTGTGCTACCAAAAAAGAGCTGTAGAATTTGACTTCATGCCCTTGATCTTGAAAAAAAGATGCACGGATCAACTGAGCAGGCTCATGGGCTTATCCAAATTGAATCTCAGTGCCAAGTCTCTTGGTTTTGACCTATGCTATAAAAGTGTTAAATTTCCTGCAAAGCCATTGGCATTCTGCACAGGGAAAATGATAGAATAACACCAGGGAATGCCTTGCATTTTATTTCTGGGGTTATTTCTTTCGACCACAGTTTATCTGGCACAATGCACAGGAAAATGATGGGATGTGTTTTGTAACATTACACAGGAAATCCTGGCATTGCCTTCTCTCAGTAGCAGTGAGCCATGCCAGTCAGCTGTGGCACGGGACAATGAGCAAGCCCAGCTTAGTGGCCCCTGTGGGAAGCTGCATGGGAAGCTGCTTCATGAGCTGTGTCTACTGGAGAGGGAGTAAAGGGAGAAGGAGGGAAAGGTTCATTTATTTGCTCCCAAGATTCCTCCTCTGAGGCTGGCATGGTGGAAATTGCAAAACTGCAAGTGGGATTAATAATTCCATAAAAGACATGGCTGTAGGTACAATAATGGAGGGCAAGCGAGCCCATTATCTGGTCTGGCTGGCTATGAAAGATTTTTGCTCCAAGGCATTGCTGTAATTGAAGATTTGGTTGGTCAAGCTGTAGAATACTTTTAGGATACAAGTGATGTGTGCTGTCATTGCTATGCAAGCTTATGTTTCCTTTCTCCTATTCTGAGCTGAATAGAATATAACCTCCAAGTCAGTAATCAGTGTTTGAATGATATGGTCCTACATTTCAGGGCAAAAAAGGTATGAGGTGAAATGCAAAACTTCAGATCTTCCTGCTAGTTAGTTCCTTTCTGCTCTGCTTCCTCCAGCAGCAAAAGTAATGGTAGGTCTTGATTGTTCTGCATTGTTCCAAAGCACTAAAATCCAGAGGCAAAAAAAAAAAAAAAAAAAAAAAAATTGTTCATTACATACATGAACAGCTACAGCCCTTGCTTATTGAAATGCAGAGGGGACCAGGGAACCTGATTAGGCAAATTTTGTGAGAGAGGAGTACAGCCAAGCTCCTGAAAAACAGCAACATTACCAGGGAGATGCCTTTATTAACAGAATAAACACTCAGTCCTCCTGCAGATTGTTATCCAGATTGAATGGCTCTTGGTTCTTATCAAGACACTTCTGCAAAACATGGAAATCTCAGGCAGTGTGATCCTTCAAGCAAACACCGTGCTGCTTAAAGCCTGATTGTGATCATGCAAAGTAGCCTGCAGCCCCTCTGGACACACACAACAGTGGAAGGTGAGCAATAAACCATGAGTTCTTAACTTTCCCAAACACCAGCAGCTAGCAGGGTTTCTGTGCCAGGCTTTTTCACCTCTCCACATTGCTGGTAGCCCTGGGAGAGCACAGGAAAGGATTTCAATCACTAGGCAGTTCTCCTGTTGGCAGAAAACCTTGCGGACACAGAGGTGGCAGCCTGGCATGCTGATGCCTTCCTGAAAGTAATCACTCAGTCTGGTGGAGAAGAGCAACTTCTTACCTTATCTCCCTATCTATAAGAGCAGCAGGGTTGCAGAAGGCAGCAGCAGCAGCACAGCCCATGGGTTTGTGCTGCACACAAATGAAGCAGAGCACTGTGCTCAGGCAGCTTCTTGCTTGCAAAGTTGTACTGCTTTATCTTTCATAATCTTATTTTAGGAGAGGTTAAAACCCTCCTTTGGGAGATCTGAAAAAGATCTGAATGCTCATGGAGGTAGAGACATTTATGATCTCATGTCTTTGAGGAAGTCTTACCTAATGCAGGTTGGAAGGGAGAGTAGGCAGAGCAAGCCCCAAGCCAGCCAAGGTGCCCTAAGCAATATTTCCAGGGTGTCCATCTCAGGCAGATCTGTTTGTAACCTGGGCCAGGCTTGTATCAAAAATGTGGTTTGATACATGCTCAGCTTTAACAGCACAAGTAGAATCCCTCAAACCTCAAGGTGGTTTAGAATATAATAATAATATTAGAATAAGAAATACCATTTTTTTTAAAGTATAGTCCAATCCACTCTTCAGTGCCTCTGGTAAATTCAGCAGGGACTCTTAAAATTTCTAGGCAGAATTGTGGCTTTTCCTTAGGCTTCCCTGGGTAGCCTCTATACTGCTGTGTGTATTTGAAGAGTGTTCATTGGTATGATCTGAGGAAAGGCTTTAAAGAGGGAGTGTATTTTGGGCTATCTCTAGAAATGGTTCCTCTATGTAATGCTTTTGCTTGGGAGAACAAATCAAAGTAATGAATTAAGTTTTGGAGTAATAATATATCCTATACAATAATCTTAAACATTTTTACTTTCGTTGTTCAAAGGATTGTCTGGAAAGGCCCCTCAGTATATCTCTAAATGTATAAGGTTGGTTATTGCATGTTCATGTACACAAATAGTGGTTTCAGACCTCAGTGTTTTTTAAACCCTGTATGGGAATGAATCTGGGAAGCTTTCACTGCTGTAACCAAGTACTAAGAAGATAAAAGCATTTGAGGTATTTTTAAATGTCAGATTTCAGACACAAAAAGTATTACTGTGATTTGATCTTCAGACTCTGTATTTATCTGTCTAGCTTCTCCTATTTTATCAACAGCTCTGTTCACCTTGGAGATAGCTATAAGCTATTGATTCAGGGTCTCTAAAATCCAAATTATGATATTTAAGTCAAGATACATAAATCATTCATCTAAACACTATCAAAAAGGAAATTTTGATGATTTTGTTTTTAATTTTTAAGGGCTTTAAAAAAGCACTGTACAAGCAGTTTAAAATATGACAGAATCATCAGCCAAATATTTTTGTCATATTTGCTTAGGTAAATAGCAGATAAATGTCAAATATGCAAGGGCCACCTAGATCTCTTACTTTTAAAAAGAGCTGTTCTAGACTGTCACTTCAAGGGACTTAGTGTAGCTGATGTGTCTTGTGTTTCTCAAAATATAGATGCAGGTAGTTTGGATAAGAATGAGGCTTTGCACTACCCGAACATGACCCCAAGCAAACATGATCATGTCCAGGTTCTTACAGTGAAATTAAAGATCTTTTTCCTGCACCCAATAACCCAAATATCACAGTGCGCTCAAGGACGCTGCTGACATTTTCAAAGACCACCCAAGGTGTTGCCTTTCTGACTGCAGAGATGCTCTGGGTCTTCATGGGACTCCCTCTCTTTTCCTTTCTAGTTCTCTTGAGTCTCTTCCTCTTGCTCTGTCTTCTGCCTCTTGTCAAGTCATTGGAGTCCAGTTTTGATACTAGCAAATACCATATTGTCATAGCTGGAATAAGTGCTTGACTTCTAAAGGTAGCCTAAACATACTATCTAAAAAATGAAGTTCACTAGTCACCACAATTCTTAAGATCTTAAGATGTTATTAATTTTATTTTTAATGTGATTGCCTCTTAGCTGAAGACAAGGCTTGTGTGTTCATCCAGTGCTAGGTCAGGTTCAGTGAACTAGTTTATTTATCCTTCTCACAACACATCAGCAGAGGGTCTAAACAGATTAGTTAAAGCTATTCCTTATTATCTAATTAAGAAAAAATAATTCCTTAAAAGAAAAGGCAAATATTTTAGTATTTCATGTTGATGTTTTCTTAATGCAAACTTTTGGTGTTTGTCTTATTGCTTTGTGTCCAAAAAGTCTGAGAATGCACTTGGAAATAGTAATTAAGCCTAATAACTGTTGTCATCTCAGTCTTGGAAAAAAAACCAATAACAAAGTCAAACTAAAGTGTTTGTTTCAATTTTTTTCTTTCTCCTGCTAAGCAGGAGAACAGTTATTCACATGGCTTGTTATCCACAGGGCTTTTTAGGCAGGGGTCAGCTGACAAGTGACACTGGAAGAAATGTTCAGTGAGGTGAGAGCTGAGGGAGAAGACATCTAAGAAGTATGCAGTGGCTGAATGGGCACGTTCCAAGCTTTCCGTTTTTGGTTAATTGAGATTTGATTCAGAAAAATGCCACTTTTGTCCCAGCCTGTCCAGAAGGGTTGGGGCTCCCAGGTGTGCTCTATGTTGGGCTCTGCTGTCTGAAAGTTAATGATGAAACTCTGCTGACTTTGGACATTGGGGTTTCCTGAATTTGTGTGAAATTATTGGTTAATTTCAGATACAAGAGGTGCTCCTGATTTACCTACATACTGCTTGGGACCTGCAACTCAAGTCCTCAAGTGGTATGCATGTAATCGTAAATTCTGCTCATAAAGCCACAATATCACCTCTAGTGTTGTAGGGAACAGTGTGAAAAAGTGTAAATTTAGGAAGGAGCACTGTCTCTCTGTCCTATGGCAGTACCATGCATCACAGCTGATCTGTGGATCTGGGAGGCAGCTTTGGAAGCACGGGCAGTTAGAAAGACACATTTCCCAGGATGGGCAGGGCAGAGCTGTCCCAGTGGAGGGGAGCACACCAAAGCCTGTTCACTTCTTCTGCAGACTCCACAGGCTGTCCCTGCTCTTGCTTTTGGCTTGTGGCAATGAAAGCAAGACAAAAATTAAGTCCAGGGTGTTCATGGGGCCATGAAGTACTGAATTTTTTATAAAGCTTAGTAACTATCATTTTTCAAGTAATTTTCTAAAAGAGGGCTGGAATGTGGGTAGTGCACAGGAACCAATGTACCTTGAAAGTACATTTCTTTGTTTTAATAAGGCTGGCGGTGTACCGTGACTCGCCATAACGAATTAATTTGGTGTTTACCATAACAGCACTGAGCTTAATGAACTCATCATATTTATGCAACTGTCTGTAGATGTTCTCTTGTCATTTGGGATTCATAAATAAGTACTAATACTTTTATCGCCTCTTTCTCCTGAGCAGAAAAGTTCTTCACAGTGAAAGGCCATTAAAGCTCACTTCTATTTTTCTGTATAAAAAGTAAGCAGAAGATCTTTAATAACTTGATTTTTATCTTTATGTAGGTTTCTGAATTGTTAGTATGTACTCCGCAAAGCTGTTCAGCTTGAACAAAACTATTGTAGAGCCATCCTTATCAAATTCCAACAGTCATATAATAAATAGAGTAATATCTCATTTTACTGCAGATGCCATTTCATTCAAGGTTACCCTTCTGCATTTGAAAGAGAGTATCCATCTAAGTTCAACAGATTTAAGTAAAAAGGAGTTCTCTAAATTGAACGAAGTGATACTAATTTGTGGCATCCAAGTGATGATTGCTACATCTTTGGAGGGTAATTGTTTGTTGCTGAACAAAACAAAAGGTCAGCTGCTTTCTCTCTTTTAATATTGTTTGAAATGCAAATCCTTAATGCTGAACAGCAGCTCTGGTTTACTACTGCTTCTTCTGTCATCTCTGGAAGGCAAGATGCTTATCCGCCCTGCTGAAGGGCACATCAGAAGGCGGCCACCTGCCTGCCCTCCTGGGCCTCCCTGGCTGAAATCTGGGCTGAAATCTGCTCAGAGTCCCTGCCACAAAGCAGGCTTTGCAGCTGGACCCACGGGCACTCTTTTGCTGGGTTAAGTGGTGGGAATGGGTGCAAAGGGAGCGCTGCTTCGTCTAATCTGGCAGCATTTGGCTGGCACACAACATTTCCTCTCATGGAGCCCATGACTGGCAGCTCATTAAAAAGCTGGCTTAAAAAAAATATCCACAGAGAAAAACAGAAAATGGTCTCTTCAGAACCAAAAATTCTCACAGATATCGAGATCTCTAGTCAAAGGAAGGACTGGTTTATCTGTATATGTAGATATAATGATCTCTTCTTCCACGTGTTTTGCTCATTTTGCAAGTTCTCCCAACATCGCTTCATCCACTCAGGAGCAGGCACTGGCAGTGCTGCCCTCTTACTTTCACCTCAGGGCAATGACTTTTGCCCTACACCTTCCCACCATCCTTTTTATGGCTGAAATATGATGCTATAAATCTTATAAATATGATTTATGGCATTAAGTCAAGGCTTTGAGCATCACTGTGTGTCTCCCACCAGGCCTCAAGGATGAGGGCAAAATATGAAAACTCACCAGGTCTCAGTGAGACAGTGAGGTACCACTGAGAGGGGAGAGGAGATGAAAAGGACTCCAAGAGTCTCCTACTTGCCCCTCTCCATTCCTATTTCCCATTTCCTTCCCCATGAGGAAGCCAGCCACGCCAGGCAGCAGCCATCCCTCTCTGGCACTACAGCCCCGAGCCAGCCTTCCAGGTGGCACCAGTGAGAGCTGCCCTGCTGCCAAGAGAGGAACCTGCTTTGCCAAAACCTAAAGCTTGCTCAGGGAGATGCAACAGGAGCTGGCATCACTCCAGTTATTGCAGTGAAAGATTTAGGCAGTTGCTTCACTGAAGTAAAAAACCCACAGACACTCCTTGTGGGTCCCTACCTGTTCAATTTGATAATTGAGGATGCTTACAAACCAGCTTTTATATCTTGCTTAAAGAGGAGAACCAAATTCTGCAGACTTTATATCAGATTTCTGATAGAAAAGCTCCAGTGAGAAGGTTTTGCCAGAGGAATGATTTTTGCCTAGCCACTGCAGAAGTCACCAGAGGTCTTGTCACTGCCTGATCCCATCTGCAAGCACCGAGTGCTCCCAAAGGTGACCCATGAGAGCCCCCTGGGAGCCAGCACAAGGGCTGGGACCTTGGCTCAGGCTCCTGAGGCAGAGCCCACCAAGGTACTCAACTAAAGCATTTTTATTTTTATTATTTACGGTGTCCCTGCCCCTTCAACAGTGGGCATTCATTACCTTGGCTCTGCAAATCTGCTCTCTGTAGCAGTCTGATCTGCTGACTAGAGCCAAGCACCTCATCCTTAGCACATCCTCTTCCTTATCAGTGCCTGTGGGGAAGTTATCCCTGTGGACAGCATGTTCCTGGTGCAGGAAGCTGATACTCAGTCACCTTTGACATCCCAGAACATGCGTTGGCATTTCCAATATCACTGTAAATGGCCTCTCATATCTCATGCTCACTACTGATAGCTGAGAATGAAATTAGATCAAAAAAGGTGTTGTCACAGAGGTCTCAGTTTCAGAGCATTTGTGACACCTTGCTATCACATTAAGTTGGGGTTTTTTATCTGTGGGTATTTTGGAGGAGTAATTCTATTTTACTGCCAGCAGCAATGTCGTTACCAAGTGGAATCCGCTCCTATTCCCATTGATTCATTAGGATTTGTTCACATCCCTGTTAGATTTGGAAAGCACAGGCAGCTTAGTTTTCTGTGTTTATATCCACGAGACATCACTGGGCACTGTGAATTCAGAGCCAAATCAGTTAAAGTGCACCTCAATAAATTTACGTCATTGCCCTGAAAAATGTAACTCTAACACTTTACTTGCTAAAGAAAAATATATTTAAGACCTGTACTCTGTCCATAAGCAAGTTTTAAAGATCATGTTTTTTGGACAAATCGGATTATTTCAATATATAGGCTTCTTTTGTAAGTTTTTAAGACTATGGTATTTCAAAACATCAGGAACTCGTGCACCCTGCTTATTAATTTCCACTGGCTTATGTCTCACAGTATTACTCTGTACTAATAAGCAGGTTCAAAAGAGCCATTGAGGAAAAAGTTCAGCTGTAAAAATCTGGGACTAGGAAGGAGAGGCACTTGCTGGAATTATAGCATTGGAAGATCATTATCATTCAGAGCATTTAGTTAATGCCTTATTACTTTAGTCATTTATTAAATTTGAAAATCAAATAACAAAGTGATTGTAGTGTCTGCCACCCAACAGGTACGTCTGATTAGCGTATCGGGGAAGCCACCAGGAGCTGCGGCAAATCCACGTATTTTTATGGAAAGAGTCCCATCGTGTGGGAGCCTCCTTGCAGCACGCAGGGAGAGCAGCGCCCGTGTGCCGGCGTGCCTGCTTGCAAGGAACCTCCCTTCCTCCTTTGTTTCCCCTGGAATTCCCATAAAAGCGCAATTTTCGTTTCTGAAAATGAGCTACAAAGATAGGAACTTTCATAACTAGGAACATGTTATAAGCGTTAAATCTCCTTAATATGTTAACTATTCTTTTGATTCTGATTTGATAAACAGGTGAATTCTGAAATGGAGTGTTTCTGAAGCCTAACAGAAGCAGGATCTCCCTCTTTCTCTGCATGCCATTAACATAGATATTGCTGCTCTTTTCATTTCTCTCAATATATATTGTATCCCTCAACATCTGTTTGCAGCTGCAGTTTTACATGGCTTCTTTATAAGCTTTCCACTTCTTGAGCTCTCCCATGTAATAATACCAATACTATCCCCAATTTCTACTTCCATGTTTTATGTTTTCCTTTAAAGAATTGAACTTATATGTTACATCCATAAAGAAAATTGCCAATAATTACCAGGGGTACAATTAGGGATAAATCTCCATTAAGGAACAAGCCAAAGCTCAGTGTCTTTATGCAAATGCCTTTTGTTAAAAAGATGCCTTGTGTAATCAGGAATTATACTGACAAATTAAGAATCATTTAATTAATGAGAATAGAGCAATCATTTGGATGGTTCATTCTATTCCTGACTGAACAAAAGAGACAAAATCACCCTGCTCAGGGATTAGAGCCACTGCTGGAAGAAATAAACCCCATGGATGTTGTTCTGTTACTGCCTTGGGAAGATAGTACAGTAATTCCTAAATATAAACTACATATGTTTGGATTAGGCATTGAAAATTAATTTCCTGAACTTATACAAAAGGGTTCTGTTTATGCTGGCTGTCTGCTCCTGCTGACCTCCCAGAATGGAATATTTGGGCCAAAATACTCACCTAAATCCTAGTACAGGATTCCAGGGTAGTGAGATCCAGAATTATGGTGAGTTCTTTCCATAAGGACTGTATGCCATGATCCAGGGTAGGGTATGGACCCTGTTTGCAGTTGCAGAGCACTAATCTGGTCTCCAGTTCAGCCCTTTGTTAGAGCAGGTCAATTTGCCCTGGGTCTTTCCCTCTGGGTCTTTGAATTTCACCGGGGTGGTGATGCCATAAATTCTCTGTTCCATTGTTTGACCTCTCCGATTCTCCTCTTACCTGGTTGGAATTTCTTGTCTTCCAGTTTACCCCAGTTGCATCTCATCCTGTCACTGGGTCTAACCTGAGCTTCTCTACACACTCCCAAGAGGCAGCTGCAGGCAGCAATGGCAGCAGTCCTGCCTGCAGTGCCATCCCTCCAGAGCTCATCTGAACATGAGTGGCTCATAACAGCTATTCAGTCTCTTACAACAAACCAGATTATCCTCCCATCCTTGAGATAGCCCTGCTCCACCAGAAAGCTTCAGGATGAGGCTTTCCTAAGGTGTCTCTGGGTTTGGGAGAAGTCAAAATGTAATCCAGGCAACTCTGACCTTGGATACCTTTCTCCAGAGTGGGACCTTGAGCAATGTACTGTCAGCAGGCACTGCACAGAATTTCTTACAAACTCAAAGCTACATGAACAAGGTGGTTCTGGCATCCCTAAGGACTTGTGTGTCACCTGTGATCTGTCCTTTTAGGACACTCTTCCCTCTGAGACAGCACAGAGGTGTACAAGCTGTTCCCCTCTGAACAGGTCATGATCCCAGCCACCAGGCATAGTACTAGGTGGGAAGTGGGAGCTTCCTCCAGACCTGTGCTGGGTTTTCAGCGACTGCTGGCTGTGTCAAGCCTCCCATTCCTGGCAAGACCACAGCACAAGTAGGTGGCCATTTGGATGTGCAAATTAAGTGGCCTTGTGGACACAAATACCAGCTGAAGCATCATCAGAGACTGAGTCACCTGTGCACAGAGCAGCTGCCCTGTGGGCCCTAGGTACTTTCAAGCTCCCTTTTGAGGCTGATGTAGATCACTGCACTGAGCTGTTGTGGTAGCCCTGAGACAGTGGGACAGCTTTCCTTCCTCCTGCAGCGCACTACAGTCTCTCTGGTAGCAGCATCCCAGACCTCTGCTGGTTTGTGTGCACATGGACTTTTTTGCATGCTGTGTCAAATGATTGCAGTAGTAATTGTTTGCCTTCCAACACTGAAATGAAAAACAAATTCATTACATGAAGGAAAAATTTTCCATTGTTTTATTCTTTTTAGGTGTAATCATTGAATTTTTTATCTTGGATAACCAGGGGCAACCAGCTGTTACTCTAGTCACTTCTGGATGCTTAAAAAAAAAAACTATCTCCTCAGAAATAAATGGAGTAAATATGAAAATATTCTTCCAAACAAAATTCTCATTTCTCAAACATTTCATCCCACAGGAAGTCTAGTTAAATATGTTGTCCTTTTAAGCTGCCCAGGAAATATTTGGCGAGAGGCTGGGTGTGTAGGTCCAAGGACAAGTGAATTCCATAGCAAGGAACCTTCCTGTGGAACCACTTATCATCAGGTTGCATTCTGACATTAAGCAAGACTGCTTTAGGTCATCACTGGCTGCAATAAAATGGCTTTGCTCTCTCTCCAAAGCAGCAAACGTAGGCAACCTGATAAAGATCCGTTTGCAACAATGTTGTGTGTAACGGGGTAACTCTGAAATGCATATGCCTTCTGATTTTTTTAATTGAAATGTCTCTCCTCCAATGATTAGGATGCAAAATATTGTCAGATATCTAATGGACTGTGAAAGTCAGTTGTCCTAGACTAGTAAAAGCCAATTGAGAAAATATAATATATTGAGTAAAGCATTTTCATTGAGTTTGTTAAAAGAAGGAAAGAAAGATTTGAGTGTGCTTTGCCGTATCTGGAGTGGCACATAGATATCCATATGCTCAGCCTGACAGGCAAGCCCAAACCCAAGCTTTCCTTTCTGGCTAAATCAGTCTGTGCAGGTTCATCTGCTGCTTGGCTTTCCAAGACACATGGGGAGGTTGCAGGCAGTCAGATTTACACCCTGCTGCCCCACTTTAACCCCTGCCTCTGTGCTTTCTCCCCAAGGATTTTGGAGCTGCAGCAGAATGGCGACATGGACGTACTGAAGCATAAGTGGTGGCCGAAGAACGGTCAGTGTGATCTTTACTCATCTGTGGATACCAAACAGAAAGGAGGTGCCCTGGACATAAAAAGTTTTGCAGGTGTTTTCTGCATCCTCGCTGCAGGGATTGTCCTATCCTGTTTCATTGCAATGTTGGAAACGTGGTGGAATAAAAGGAAAGGCTCCCGGGTTCCATCAAAAGAGGTATTAGACCCTCCATTTCTCCTGGGGAATTTTCATGCACCCTAAAGATTGTTGCCTTGACTTTATAGCACTAGAGAGGGTGGGGAATCAAATTCAGAGATACTTCATTAGCTTCCTGATTTTTTAACGTAATTGATGTTCCTCAAAATCTTTCCAGCTATTCTTTCTAGAAAAGCTTGAATAAAAATAAATGTATATTGATGATGTATAAATATGCAACTATTCTGAGTAAAACACAATTGTTACTTGTGGAATAGTACATTATTAATACATCAATATTCAGTTCATTGTTCCCATTGGTGACAGCTAATTCTCACTAGGTATCTTGGCTTCTTCTTGAAAAATACGTCTCCTAAGCTCAGTGGCAGAGTCATTTAAAATACATTTGCAAAATTTGCCCCTTACATCAGCTGTTAGCTTCTTGAATAAGCTTGTGTCCATTTTCAGAAACATTAAGCTCTTGAGAGTTCCATGAACTTCAGATCTTTTGATTTCATCTGAAGTCCAGGGAAGCAAGACTACATTAGATTTTTCAGGTTCAAGCCAGACATATTTTTGAAACCTGGTACAGGCTTGCTTCAGAAAATCTTGTACAGATGCCACAGAGAAATATGTTATTTTACACCTGAGATGAGTTTGCTTCTACACCTGCATGTGTAATGCTTTCCTTCCTGTGGTAATCTACCAGTCCCTCTACCAGCCATCTGAGCCTTGTGCAACTTTGCACCAAATTACTTTTATTCATAATTAACTTCTTACCTCTACAAAATGCTAAAAAGAAAATTAGGGCCAAAATGATTTATTAAAATATCCTTGGAAGCAACATCCAAACCTAAACCAAAATGAGAGCATACATGTAGCACTATTAAAAACAGCTTTTTTGTCTCTGTAGCTTAGGCACATCTGTGTAGCTTGTGGGGTATTGATGTTAATTTGTGTGCAGTGGTCTTGCCTTCTCTGCAGTTTCTCCATTGTGTTTATTCCTGCTAATCTAATGCTGTCTAATCAGGCAGGATTAATTACACCGCCTAATTAGACAACATTGGCACTGATGTTAAAATACATTTAATCTTTTCTTGCCTGTTTTAATTCCCAAGCTTTTTTTTTTCTTTTTTCTTTGTTTCTTTTTCTTTTCTTTTTTGTTCAAGATCTGGACCGGACCATTATTAAAAGGAAAAAAAAAAAGGAATCTCTAGAATTTAAATTGGGTTTCTCAGGAATGGAAACCATGTAGTTTCACCTGGTAAATTATTTTAAAACACTAAAATTTACTTGATTGTTGTTTACCCAAATATTTAGAACTTGACACTTGATATTTATCTGGTGCAAAACATGAAAATCAATAACAAAGGAAAAGAAAAACATGCCAACACAGATATTTTACTCAAGTATAAAATTTCCTATTTCAATTTTCAAATGCTGAGAAATTCAAGTGTGTACTTTCCACAAATGGTATAATTTGGCCTCCTTGATCTTTATTATATGGTCATTAGCTTAGCATTTAAACACTCATCTCAACGTTAAATTGAAAAGCTTGGCTCAAAACTGAGTTTAACGTGGACGTACGTGCTGAATGTCCCCATTATCCTGGATGTGGGGGTCATTCAGCAAAGAAATACATCTTAACTAACTTTCTTAAAATTCATTTTAGCTTCCATGAAATCCATTGGCTCTTCCAGGCCACTAGTCCAGAATCGGGGGTCAGATTGGGCCAGTTTGTGGTCAGCAAGCCAACCCTTTTTCCTGGTGGCTGCCATCTTGTGCTCCAGAATGCAAGCATTTATACTGAAAAAAAATTGTCTAATGGTTGCGAAGATAACATTTCGGTCGCGTGCCAGAAGTAACCCATTCACTGATGTCTGCCTGAGTCTGCAGACAGCCTTAAACAGTAGCTCTGAGAGAAGTATGAACCGCCCCAGTAATCTCAATGGGATGTTGACTCTGAAGCCTGATGATAATTTAAATGTGAAAACTGCTGAATATTTCACTACTGATCACACAAGAGAGAAGAGGAAAGATCATATTATGGAGATATGCACAATCTTACTGTGAGTGGGTCTCATTTTGGTGTATCGATTGGGTGGAGATTGGGTTGTGGGCTAAGCATGGGAGATTATCACCGCTTATATCTTTTCACTGGTCTGACCCTAGCCCCAAATGCATCTCTGTAAAAGAAAGAGGACTACTTTGAGTTACTCTTAGAGGCTCAGAAACTATGAAATTCCAATATTTTCCCAATTGGCACTTTAAATTACAAAGTGTTTGTATGTTTCTTTTTTCAAAATTAAAAACAAACAAACAAAAAACAAACCAGAAAAAAAAAAAAAGGAAAATATTTAGGACTGTCCCTCAGAGACATAGTCATGACTTGCACACGCTAATCGAGCCTCTGTATATTTCTTTAGCTTCTGATGTGGCCCCAGTTCTCCTGCATCCATATGCAGCTCCAAATTTTTTGAGGAGATAGCGTTTGGTGAATGCGTTTGGATTTGATGTCACCTGTGTGGTTGTTATGTGCATCCATGTCTATGTCCACCTGTGAATAAATAATAGACAGAAAGCTACGTCCGAGGAATGAGCACTGCATTTTTTCCTTCCTGTGATGAGCTCAAATCAAAGCCCTTGTGGTCAGTGATCATCCAGTCCCTGGGAGATCCCTGATGCCCTGTTCCCTTCCCCTTTTTCCCTGGTTTGTCTCCCTGTCCCTGCCCTCGGAGGGTGCAGTCCTGGAGGGGAGCTGGCCTCTCAGTCTCCTTCCAGTCGGGCTCTGTGTTCGGCGTGGTGCCAGCGCAAATGTTCAGTGATCCATTCTGCTAAGTAGATGAACTCCTGCAGTTTGTTCTAGGTGTGGACTGAGTGCTTGACTTCATTCCTAGAGAAAGGAGGGATCTCAAGCCCATTCGGTATACTAGGAGTCTTGCCATTGATTCAGGGAGCTCTGGATCAAGCCAGTCAATGAATTTCAGTAATCAAGGCTGGAAGTCATCAGTGCACATCTATCGGCTGCCTAATTATCCTCTGTGAGGTCCTAGAGTGTGAGATATTTCTAGTGGCCTGGAAGAGCCAGTAAATTTCACAGAGATTAAGGTAAATTTTAAGGTTAGTTGAAATTGATTTTTGTTCTGAATGAGCTGCACTACTTAGACTGAGGGAATATCCCTGTCCGTGTGTACTTAATGCTGCTTTGACTTAGGCTTTGCAGTTCAGCAGAAATATGTATGTACAACACAGGTGATTTATTGGGTCACCTAGGGCTTTCTCCTCTTTTTTAACTTCTATGCATTTAAATTCTCAATTATAACAAACAAACCTGTTTAAATGAGTTCTCTGGGAAGAGAGATTTAAGAAGGAAAAGGGACAGAGGTAAGAGAAGCAATGATATATTATAATAAATACATCAGGCTGCCTTCTCTTCTCACCCACAAAAGTATAATTCCATCAGAATAGATGGAATTTCTTCTTTGAAGGTGAGGAGATAATTAATCCCTCTGTTGGCATTGTAATTTAAAATTGCCTGGTGTACTCCTTTCTGTTCGATGTCAATGAGTCACCAGTGCTTGGGGTTTTTTCTCTGTATGTTCAGCTTTTCTATACCACAATTTACATTATAAAGGCAAAAAGGAACCTGAGAAGTTTCTAGCCCTTCCTTAAACCCTGAGAGGATGACAAAGATGGCAACCTGATCCCTCAGAGCCTCCCATGTTGACATCCAAATTTAGTTCTCATTGCGGAGTTGAAGAACTGGCATCATTCCAGGTGTTTGAGATTATGCAGTTTACTTTTATTCAGCTGTTGCTAGTCTAACCCACCTAGCTCTGAGCTTGCCTTTTCCTGAAAAGCTACCAGTGGTGCTTTGAGTTTTGTTGTTTGGATCCAGGGTTTGAAGGTAGCTGTGGTGTAAGGGTCTGCCTCAGTTTGGCTTTGCCCACCTGGCTTCAGGCAGTGGGGGAGCTCACTGGTGACACTCAGGACACCGTCAGCCAAGAGCCAGCTCTAGTCAGTTGTGCCTTGCACTCCCCAAGCAGTGCTGATCACCCTGTGAAACTTCAGCCCAGCACAAATGGCGATGGTGAGTGGTGCCTCTTGTTTTTCTCATTCCCCAGGACGACAAGGAGATCGACCTGGAGCACCTCCACAGGCGTGTGAACAGCCTCTGCACAGACGACGACAGTCCCCATAAACAGTTCTCCACCTCATCGATTGACTTGACCCCGCTGGACATTGACACTTTACCCACACGTCAGGCACTGGAGCAAATCAGTGACTTCAGGAACACTCACATCACCACAACCACCTTCATACCAGAGCAGATCCAGACTCTGAGCCGCACGCTGTCTGCTAAAGCCGCCTCGGGATTCTCCTTCGGCAGCGTGCCCGAGCACCGAACTGGCCCTTTCAGGCACAGGGCACCCAACGGGGGCTTTTTCAGAAGCCCCATCAAAACAATGTCATCTATCCCTTACCAACCAACTCCCACCCTGGGCCTGAATATCGGTAGCGACCCAGACCGAGGCACCTCCATCTGAGCATCAGAACGAGTTTCTTCACTGTTTCTTATTTAGGACTCCCTTTGCAAGGAGCAGCTGTAATATTGTGGGACTAACATGGATGTAACCTTTCTTCTTTTCCTTATTTTTTGGTTTTGAGGGTTGTGGTTTGGGTTGGTTTTTTTTTCTTTTTTAATTTGTTTGAGGGTTATTTTCTCTTCAGGAGTTGTTTTGGGTTTTTTTTTCTTTATTTTATTTAAGAATCAGAACTATTAGTAGCAACTCTTCCTCCTCCTCTTCTCTGCTTTCACAGTCTGGTCTCTTCTGCCTCCCCTTATTCTCTTTACTACTTGAATCACTTATTCTTCGGTTTATCACCATGTTAGGTTTTGGTTACTTCAGGCTTTTCATATACTTTAAATATAGGAAGCAAGCAGCAATTCATGCATAGGAAAACCCTGAGGATTACTTTACAGAAGGGCATTCACTCCTCCTCCCCCACCGCCTTTTTTTACTATAATTGCAATAACTGAAGTATTTTTCATGTACTCTGCTGCATCCAGTCAGCGCTCCACTGCTGTGCGTCCTTTTAACTGTGGACCAAAGGCAAACCCTGCAGTTTGAAAAATGGAAAATAAAAAAAAAAGGGCAAAAAGACAAAAAAAAACAGGAAAAAAAAAGAAAGGAAAACAAATGAAGTTTAAAGCTCATTCAGGCCCCATAATATAAGAATGCAATTTTGTAGGATTACAAAAAGCCATTACTATGCCAGTAAAGACTACAGTTAAATCTACTTTTGCACTGCAACAGTGCATATGACCTTTATGTGATTGTACAGTGTTAAAAGTTTTTCTTATGTACAGTAAACTGTATCATATGGCAGAAGCCTCTGTTGTGTTAAATAAATTAATATCTCATACACATATATATATACATATATACACACCATGTATGTGTGTGTATATATATATATACACACACATGTATATATAGCTATAAAATGACAGCTGTTGCTATTGCAATTCATTTAATAAAGCTTTAGTAAAAATGTGTTGTATACAAGAGAGATGTACAGTGCAGGGTGTCTTTTCATTTAGAAAAGACAGGTTGCTTTAACATTATTCTGACTTGCATCGTTTGCCAACAGAGCATATTTTATACTTTTCTATTAGAGCATCCAGGGCAATTTAACATTTGTACCTAGATGTAACTCCTTTGGTTAGGTTTTGCATTGGCTTTTGAGCATTCTATAAGGCTAATCTTGATAATTTTCCTTTTAATTAATTAAACAAATGGAATTCTCTCTTAGGTATACCATGTTCATGAACAACTGATATAGCTCTAGAGCAGTTAAACATGGATCACAGGTCAATAAATCCTTTTCCAAGTCAGCACAGTTAATCAATACAATAATGGCGTGAGTGGAGGAAAAAAAAAGCCCTCAAGATACACAGATGTGGCCTTAATTATAATCACGTATTGTTCTAAGGGGAAAAAATATGAAAAGGCACCCAGTTTAACCCTTTCTATGTTAAGTTAGATTTAGAGGAGCTATGTATTTTTTACATTAGTGCCAACTGTATAAAGCAAGAAAAAGAACAGCAGTGAGAGCAAAACCGGCGCCCACTTTGGCACCAGCTTTTTCAAGTAACACTGTTACCTGTTAGAAATGTAGGAAGAGCTTTCAATTTGTAATCCTTAAACTAAAAATGCGGTTAAGTAGAAAGCAAGCAGTTTATCCTGTGAGTTTTTTGGTTTGGTTTTCTTTTTAATACAACCATACACTTATTTTAATCTAACTCATTCTTTGGCTAAGATTAATAGGAATCAGCCTATGTGATTTGCTTTAGGATAAATTAAAAGGTATATTCTTCAGATCTATTCTATTTTGATGCTAATTCTGTTCTGGGGGAGCATCTTGTACTGTCACTGTTTTTTGTACTAAATCTTCAAATATTGTCTACTGTGTAAGGCAGAACGAATTCTTATCGTGCAAAAGGCCATTTTGTTTCCAGGGTAGCAAGTGTCTAAAAGCATGCACAACTTGCTTCCCCCTTGTAACATTCATGAACTCATTCACACTTCTGAGTAAAAGAAAAAAGAGAAAAGAAAAAAAAAAAAGAAAATTTCTTTCCAACAAGCTACATAGGGACATACCAGATGTTGCAGTGATTTTAGCTATTAAAAACCTGTTAACCATGTACTATATTTAAAATAGGCCTATTTTGATGTGTTGCCTATTATACAGATACACAAAACACTTTTTGGAGGCCTCAGTTACAAGTGGCAGAGCTTTCTGTGTATAATTTGTCTAAATAATTTGTCTAATAAAATTGTTTTCTAAACTTGCGTTTCCTCCTGTGCAATTGCTGAGTGCTGTGGGATTTTCAGCCTGTGGCAAGGCAATGTACTCATGGATTTGCTGCACTGCTACTGAAGGGTTTTAGCCCATGGAGATGGGATGAGCTCCTCAGGCTGCTGTGAGTCAGCTCAGTGAAGAGCACCCATGGAAAACACCGAGGTTTACCATGTTTATCAATGTCAGGCTTAGATTTCAGAGAGCATTTATGAACAGCATTTTGGAGAATAAGTTTAGAGCTCCTTAGCACTGACATGTACGGGACATCATTTTTAGAAATACTGCATCCCACCTTCATCTGTTTTAGTATAATGTAGGAGTTTTCTTGGAGCATGGCCTTTACTTTTATAGAATCACTTTTTGCCATCTTTATTTGCACAGAGGTTAATTTTCTGTGGTACTGGGCAGATATTGCCTAAAACAAAAGTTTTAGGGTGAGAGAAGGTAGGCCACATATCAATCATGATGGCTTTCTCAGTCTCTCTCTAAGTTTGATTAACATTTTAAACTAATGACCTAGTGATTAGCAAGCTGTGCTGCAACAACATCAGCCATGACAATTTAACTTGCAGCATCCAAAGTTTATCTCCTGCCTTTTTACATTCAGTGTGTTTTATTCACTTAAATAATATTCCTGACCTGTTACAATTTTCTATTAAGATTATCAGGCATTCAGGGGATCATTCACCTAAATAGAGGCAACATTATATTCCCAAATAGGGAAAACATTTGAAGATCTGGGTTTACTTCTCATTACCCTACTTTGATCTGATTGGACATCATAAACTATATTTATCTTCCCATGAGTCAGGGACTGTGTCCCTGTCACACTCACAGACGCACCTCTCTAGAGCCAGGTAGTTTTACAGATATGACAGATGTACTCTCTATAATGGGCTACATCATGGTGAACCCTACATGACACTTCCCTTTCTTTGCAACAAATTCCAGGGAAGTGATAGTGTTAAGGACTGTCAAGGGTTTCTGCTGCAGTAGCTCCACGGGAGATATAAGCCAGCTGTTTATAAAGATGAGTTGTTTGCATGGTATCTGCAGTTATATGACCTTTTTGAGATACCAGATACAAACAAAAAGTGAAGTAGTGGAAGAAAACACTTTTATCTGATTTCAAAGAATCACCTAGAAACATGTTTCTATTGACCAGCAGTGAATACCTGGAGATAAATAGTTCTGCTGAGCCAACCAAGTGAATGATTGCAGTCCTGAGGGACACAGCTGCAGCACGACCAGTGCCAAAGTCCCCTGTGTCTCTCTCTTGACTTCACCAAAAAAAGTGCTAGGATTGTTTCCCTGAACAAATCCGATTTTTCAGACTACCTTTTTCTTTCCTACTTACATAGGATGCTATGAATTGATGAGAACATCCTTTCTGTGAACACTTACAGGGTCATTGCAGCTTACTGGACGTTAATGCCCCCAAAAAGTTTAATTTCTTAACTCTGCTCAAAGCTGATTACATGAAAAATAAACCAGCTTCCTTTGTGCATGCTCATGGGTTAGCTAACAAAACAAAAATAGTCTCCAAAACAACAAAGGCATCACACCAACACACCCCTGCTTTAACCATTTCTCTCTCAGTACTAATTAATGTTTCCTCTTCTCTTTGCAGAGCTGTTTTGAAATAAATGTCAAAACCAAGGCTCTCCCCCTTAATCTGAGTCCCAAATAAAATTTTTGATAAACACTGGGACAGGAACACTTGCATCCACGTGTCACATCAACAGCAGTGGGCTGCTGTGAAGACATCATCACAATCTATCAGCTTGTTCTATCTCACCCAAGGCATCATTCATGAGGTCAGAAATAGAAGCCTCCAAAAGAAGGTCAGAGCAGGGGAAGTGATTCTTAGCTTAACAAATTCCTAAACATAAAAATTTTACCAACGCCTCAAAATTTCAGGAACCAGGAGCTTAATTTAGAAAGAAAATACTTTTCAAGAAGTGTAGTTATAAAAATAAATATACTATCTGTTAAGACTTAGAAAATCTGTGGTACCCAGTCCCATTCATCACAGTGGTGTAATACTCTGCATACTACAGAATCTATTTCTGCAACATTTGTCAAAAGGAAAAAAAAATCACAGCTGGAAAACTAAACTGTTGAGTCATTAACTACTGGGTCACACGAGTTCACTGCTGTAAGGGGAAAAACAAATCTTTCTGGGATCAATAACTGCCACACCAGTGGAAAAAGACAGCTACCTGCAGCAAGCACAGGACAATTCTCCACCATGACATCACAGTTCAGTCCTTCTGTAGCTAATTATTCCTACCAGCACTAGTAAGACAAACATTTCTTTCCATGCATGATAATTTTTCCCTTTCTTAAGAGAAAAGAGTAAATATTTGTGTCCCATTCTTTGTTCTAAGGGGGTGATGCACCAACACAAGATAGGATAGGGGAATGCTGCACAGTGCCAAACCAAAAGTTAACAGCTTTATTTGCAAATCCAGCTATCATCCATTAAAAGGCTGAGCCTCCAAATCAAGCAAGCCCATTATTTCATTAAAGGTTTTGGAAGTGCATGAGAGAGCCTTCAAGCTCCTGAAGTAATGACCCAGCTGCAGGCGCTTCCCTAGGTTGCTCTTCTGGCCCCTGCAGCACCTAATGTGGCAGCAAAGTAAATGAGAGCTGTCTGGGGTTTGTGCGGCCAGATTTTGGCAGTGGGGGCGGGGTGGGGGGCTGCAAGGATGGCTTCTGTGATAAGCTGCCCAAAGCTTCTTCCATGTCCAAGAGACCCCATGACAGCCAGCTCCAAGAGGGACCTGCCACTGCACAAGACAACTAATGGTGTTAGTGCCTCAGGGATAACAAAGTTAATAAGGGAAAAATGTTCCTGCCTAGGAGCAATTGCCACTGGGAGAGAAGGTGAGAATGGGTGAGAGAAGCAGCCCTGGATACCCCCAGTCAGGCAGAAAAAGGGGGAGGAGGTGCTCCAGCCGCTGGAGCAGAGATTCCCCTGCAGCTGCAGCCCGTGGTAATGCCCATGGTGGGGCAGCTGTGTCCCTGCAGCTCATGGAGGTCAAGGCGGAGACAGATCCACCTGCAGCCCATGGAGAACAGCAGAGCAGAGCAGATGAATGCCCAAAGGAATGCTGTGGGAAGCACGGGCTGCAGCAGACTCCTGCCAGGTTCTGTCAGAAGAAAGGAGCCATGGAGAGAGGAGCCCACGCTGGAGCAGGTTTGCTGGCAGGACTTGTGACATTGTGGGGGAGCCACACTGGAGCAGTCTGTTCCTGGGGGACTGCATGCCATGGAAGGGACACATGCTGGAGGAGTTCATGAAGATGGGAGGGACCCTACACTGGAGTACAGGAAGAGTGTGAGGTGTCTTGCCCAGATGAGGAAGGAGCAGCAGAGACAATGTGTCGTGAACTGACCCCAGCCTCCATTCCTGATCCCTCTGGGCTACTGAGGGGCAGGAAAACAGGGAAAATCGGGAGTAAAGTTAAGCCCAGGAATAAAGGAGGAGTGGAGAGAAGATATTTTAAGACCTGGGTTTACTTCTCATTACCCTACTTTGATCTGATTGGACATAAATTATATTTATTTTCCCCTGAGTCAAGTCTGTTTTGCCAAAAACAACATGTGAGTGATTTTCCCTGTCCTTATACCAGCCCATGACTCTTTCATTCTATTTTCTCTCCCCTGTCCAGCTGAGGAAGGGGAGGGATGGAGCAGCTTTTGTGGGCACCCAGCACCCAGGCAGGTACAGCCTCTGCGAGGTGCAGCAGGCAGGTTTGCTTTCACAGCCCCACAAGTGCCCCGTGTTACAGCGCCCCAGGTGAGCACCCAGTGCTGGGCTCTGGCACTGCTCTCTCTGCTTCAGCTCTTTGTGTGCACCCCCCTCCGCCTCCACTGGGAGCCAGCACCAAAGCCCTGGTGGGCTGTGGAGAACAGGAGGAGAAAGGAAACAAAATCTCTCCAGACACACATGCCTAATTTGAGGTTTCACACCTGGTTGCACAATAGGTCAGCTGAACTTTGCCTGACTTCTCCCTCCTTGTGGGGCTGAAGCAGCAGCAGCAGCAGCAGCTTTGATACACAGGGTGCAGTGTCCCAGTCCACCACACTGGTACTCCTGGACTGGAAATATCATACCCTCCTTCTACAAGCCACCAATTTTTTTGTGGGTTGTGTGTTACATTTGCACTCTGCCAGTCTTGCCCATGTCCCTGTCAAGTGCCAGGAAAAAAAAAAAAAAAAAGGAGCAGGCAGCTCAGTGAGTGCATTGTAGCCCTGCCACCGCTGGTAAGCTTGCCTTCCTCCCCCACTGGCCAGGGACATGCTTCTTCACACACACAGTGGGGAGGTCTTGTTTGGTTTTGAATATTCCCTGGATATGAATATTCACCGTGGACCACAGTAAGAGTAATCACAGCTGACCCATGTTGTTACTAATTAATTCTTTTGCTTACACATGGGGAACGGGAGAAAGAAAGCAAATACTGTGAACAAAGCTAATAATGAGGTTACTTGCTACTCCTTCTATCTGACACATTTTTAAGGAATGGTCTCTGTGGCGTGACAGCAAACACAGCAAGAAATTGATGCAGTGTAACAGGAAAGCAAGTTACTTTATGAAATAGTGCTCAGACAACGCTGGAATGGTTTATCTTGCTCTAACTTACAGATCTTTCTGAATCATATCTGCTGTTGTTTGGATTGGTTTTATGTCTCCCCAGGTTCAGGAGACTGCAGATGAAGTTTTCTTACCTCCTCCCTGCCAACAAGACAGAATTCCACAAAGCCCTTTATATGATTCAAAAATTATCGTGTCAGCCCATCTATACCATACAGAAAGTAGAGCTGATATGGGACACAGGGAGCCTTGTTTTTCTTACATCAAGATAAAAGATAGGTAGAAGTAGAAGGGATACACCTGGAAATCTGGCTTTTGAAAGACACATTTATTGTCTTCAATAAATATCACTGCGGTCTTCACTTTTTACGACTTTCTACATCATCTGACAAACGTAGATCTATCCATATGTATATTTAGTCTGCATAAGTCTACATAGTCTAGTCTTACATAAGTTGTTCGAAAAAACATATCCATACATATTCCTAAACATTTATTCCATAAGTATTGACACATAAAAGCAGCTTTTCCTTCCAAAACTTACAGCCAGTGAATTATTACTCATGGCATTACAGACAGAGGGTTTATTACCCACGGCACACAGTAATTCACTGGTGTGTACAAATAGAAGTTAACCTGGAGCAGTCACACGAATTTCTGTTTCACGAGGTGAAGCCATGTGAGGAAGTGGCAGGTGTGGTGCATTTGCAGATCTCCATCCACTGCCACGCACTTCATTTTCCTGAGTTAACGGTGGGCACTTGCAAAAAAAACAAAAGAAAAAAGAAAAGAAAAGAATAAAGAAAATAAGAGAAATACGGGGGTAAAACAGTGTTTTTGCTGTTGAGAAGAGCACAGGAGCCGCCTGAAGGAGCCGCGGTGCCGGGCGGCTGTAGCGGCGGGCCCGGCCCT
>NW_005054304.1:8847597-8848570 GCF_000277835.1 Geospiza fortis
CTCCCCAGGGCAAGGCTTCTGGGGGCACCTTCAGTGCCGTGGTGAGGGCTCGGCCAGCCCGGCTGGCCGGCCGTGCCCACCGAGCACCACCAGAGCAGGAGCCCCGAGCCCGGGTGGCTGGAGGTGGGAGAGGAATGCCCTCGTGTCCATGCCGGGCGGCTGTGGCGGGGCACTCAAGGCCCGTGGAGGCACTAGGGTTTTGTTCAGCAAAGTAGCTTTGGCTGAACATTGCTTGTGTGCTGCTTTCCCATGGACGTCACCTCGCGCTCTCACTGGGGTGTGAAGGGCCAGAGGACTAGGGCGCAGATAATTCCTCCTAGCGTGGAGAGACCACCTGTGCTGAAGCAAGGTGTGGGGGTTTCTGCTTCATGAACCAGGCAGGGTGGGGTGCCGCCATCCCTCCCTCCAAAACTGAGCCACCCGGGTTCTCACTGAGCTCATCTGTGCCCGCTGTGACGTGAGAGCCGTACCCCCGGGCTGCTGCACCGCGGGCTCCTGATGAAAGCTGTCGAGCACCTGAGGCCATCAGCTGTGTCTGGTTTCACCTTCTGCCCCAACAGAACTCTTGCTCACTGCAGATGAACACTAGGCTTCGCCCTTTGGGAATTTCTAAGACTTTCATGGAGGTGAAATCATCCTGCATGCCTGAGAAATAGAAATGCTTGTAAGTCTCCCTCCCTCTCCAGACTAATCAGCTCAGGGCTATAGCAGAGGTACAGGTCTTGCTGCAGTCAAGGTTTTGCAAACCTACTGCCACAGGAGAACTGCTTCCCAAGAGCTACAGGACTGCAGCTGAGCATTCAGCTTGAACAAAACCCATGAGGACGCTGTCACAGGCACTGCAAGCAAAGCTCTGCTGAAGCTGTCTGATGTCTAGTACACTGGGAAGAGTCTTCTGCATGGCTTGGAATTTTGAGGTACCCCTAAAACTTAAATCTCTTTAATACTTAATTTTTGTGTATGTCTTTCTCTC
>NW_005054304.1:8848628-8853602 GCF_000277835.1 Geospiza fortis
GGGGGGGGGGGGGGGGGGGGGGAATTAGTGGTTCTGCTTTTATAACAAGTAGAAATTCTTAAGACATCCTAATTTACAAGGTAGTGGACCAGCTGAAGATGTCTTCAGAAAGGTTTCTTTTCACAGCCTTTCACAGGGGTAGTTCCTGAAAGCTCTGTTGGTGCTGTGTTGTGTTGGAAATGGATTCTTCCTAGGAGCCCTGTACTCTTTGCTCTCAGGGATTAAATGAGAGGATTTGCCATGAATGGCAAGGTAGTATTTTTTTTTTCTTGGCTGACAAGGTTTTCTTGGGGAAATACTCAGTTCTTAGGGATTGATGTGAGATGTTGATCAGCACCAGACTGTGTCCATTCACTTGGTTTTCTCCCTTTAGAAGGTCCCTTAGAAGGACCACTGTTCTCCCCATTGTTTTGGCTTCTGTGACTGTAAATATTTACTCTTCACATTTTAGGAACCTTCCCTCCTCAGGGGGAGACCCACAAAGGTTCAGATTCCAGGCTGGCATTTCCACAGCTAAGAAACCTCCTTCAGGGACTGGGCTGCCTGATTGCCAAGAGCTGTGTGGGTGATGGATGTGAGAACAGCAGATCGAAGGCCCAGTACAATTGAAGCAGCCCCCTGTGCTCCCAGGTTACTGCTCAAGTAATGCTACTATTGAGAGGCAAGGCAGACTTTCAAATGTTCTTTTTTTCTTTTTCTCTCTTGCTTACATGTCAACTGTTACTTTTTCTCTCTCTTGTTCACATATATGTTACTACTATGCTACAGAGAGCCCGCAAGCTAGATTTTTCATTTGTACCTCAAGCTATGACTAGATTCTTTTCCCAGAGCAAACTTTTATAACTGTACTTGGTGCAATGGCTAAAGTGACAGTGAAAAAGGGAATACTGTGGTGATCAGTTAAAAAAAAAAGAAATAAATCTAGTGCCAGCAAATCTGGAGTATTTACATTCTCTGGGCTCTTGTGCGAGAGACCCTGAGAGCAAGAGGAAGTAACCAGATGTGATTTGAAGGAAATATATTGTTTCTGTGGATGGATTGATGTTAATTCTCTGAACTTAAACTAAATGATCATATACTGTAAAACTGTTGATCACAGTGGTAATTTTGTTGCTTAAGTGATTTATCCTAGTAAAACATATCGACTAGCAGCCTAATGAAAGCATGTTAGAAAGAACTTGGTCATAAAGCTGGGACGGTCGTAGTGTTATCTTATTGCTCATTTCAAAAGTAAACTAAGGGACCTGTGGGTGGTGCCTGTGAGTATGCACAGGCCCTGCAGAATTGTTCCTGCTGCAAAGGGTGAACAAACTACACCTGGAATAACATCATTGTTCAAAGTGTCCCACAGCTGACAAGTGCCTCAGCTGAGCAAGACTTCGGTGGGACTGAAGGCATTTAGCAATTTTAGTGAAACCTCCTTGCCAAGCTGAATACAAAACAAAAAAAAAGGGTTTTAGACAAAATGATCAAAGGAAAATTATTATGAGTGATGCTTCCTTGAATATGAAGGTTTTTATTTTTAAAATATAGGCATAAATTAATGTCTCTGTAACAGCTGTATATATTTAAATAAGCAGACAAATGTAAGTACAAATTCCATATATAAGATTTCCAACTGTATCACCAGGCTGAATTCATTATGCCTGACAATGGCCCCAGGAGGTAGGCAAGTATTGTTATACCAATGCTTTGCATTTCTCTTGGAGGCAGTGGAGGTGCTTGCACTAGAATTAACTGTACACAAATGCATGTGTCTACAGCGTTAGCCCCAGAGCATAGATATTTATGGAGGTAAATGTCACCAAGAAATGGGAATTAGTTTTACAAACCCTCCAAGAGCTGAAGCACATGGCATTGGGTAAGTGTAATGATCTGCCCAGGAAAATTGCTCTGCAGAAATGAGGGCACATCCGCTTCAGCAGCAGCATGGTCCTGGTTGTCCTGAGTGGAAAGGGGCAGGATTCAGAAATGTGATTTCCCCAGTACCTGAGCTCTTGCAATTCCTTGCAGTCATGACTTCTAATGTGCATTTAAAACACATGTGACAGCAAAGCATTAGACACTGGTCATAGGAGGAGCCTAAGAAACATTTGCTGCTGGACCCTCTTCTGTTTTAAGCAATCTTGCTCTGAATAAAGTAAGTATGAACACTTTATTTGGGTGAGTATTCTGATGATACAGTCCGTGAGACTGAAAATAATACAGCTGTACATTGCCTTTTTGTGTTTGTAGTAGCTCCTAAATGGGGTTTGTCATTCCAGGAAGCAGGCCAGCCACTGGGAGGGCAGAAATCCCCCTTCCCTCCTCCTGCAGGAGGCCTGGGCTGGTCGTAGCTGAGATTCAGTGAGGATTACCTGATCTCAGTGAGCAAGACTCACACCTTGGTCTTTATCCACTTGTGGGTTTTACTGCCTGAAGACCAGGGGAGGTACAAAGAGGACGGTATGTCCCCCCATGTACTTTTCAAAAGGAAAGGAGGAAATGGGAGAACATGTGGGGAAAGGGAAGAGAAGGAATAAAATACTTTCTGACCAGTGGTGATGCCTGCAGAGTAGCTGGCTGATCTTGAAATGGCATTGAATGAGCAATTAGACTGTTGAGTACAAACTGAGGACTGACCCGTGTGCTTTGTGTGCTTTCAAAATGTCTCTGGCTGTAATGATAGAGGAGGCTTTTTGCAAGCCTGCTGTCCCCCCTTTTGTAACCCATTTTCTGTAACACTAGTCCGTTCCTGACCCCGAGTTGCTGCCTGGACTCTCAACCAGGCTGGGGGTAGGGGGGAGAGGAAAGGAGGGCTGGGGGGAAAATATGCATAAAGATACGGGGATAAGTTCAGTTTGTTTTCCTCTGAAAGCTTTGACACTTGCTTAGAGCAGATTCATTTTCAAGGCTTCCTACATTGCTGCTATTGTACAGTAAGTGTTTCAGACCGGTGTGCCTGTGTTTCCGACTCCCGTGAAGTCCCCTTTGCAGCAGGGCATGCCTCGAACCGCTTCAAAAGAACCAACTTCTACAAAAGAAAAAAAGAAACTCAAGTAGGCTTGAACATACAAAGAGAGGGAGAAAGGAAAGTGAAAAGGGCCGGACAGTGTTGAATACAAAATGAGTTCAGCCAGCCCCAGGAGTTCTTCATCACTTACATTTATCTTATTCTGGGAGAGCAGAGCTAAACCCAGTGCTGACATAAACCACCCTTCGCCTTTGACTTGGACTCTGAGTGTGCACACACAGCAGATACAGGCATACAGAGACCACTGGATTTCAATGAAACATTTTTCCCCCTCTGAGCAGTGGTGCTGGTGGGGAAAATGGCTTTTTGTGTGTGTCCTTTCAAAGGCAAACTGTGGAGTGAGTCTCAGATGCCTCTAGTTTCAAAGCGTGCATGCGCTCACAAAACACACACTTGAAAAATAAGCAGCTGTTACTGTTTCCCAGCCAGGAACTCTTCCCATCCCAGGAGCATGCTGAGGTGTTCGGCTGGTGTCCCCAGTGCTCCATGCAGTCACTGAGGTACTGCTAAGGGAAGTCCCCAGCACCTGACAGCAGCCCTGGGGTATCCAGAGGCCAGAGTCCTTCCAGGGCATCAGCCACCTTGCATCCACATGAGAGGCTAATGGGATGCTGCTTCCCTCTGTGCCCAGAGGCCAGTGGATGGTTTGTGGGATGGAGGATTGGGCTTGTTGTTAAAGAGTCCCAACAGCCACACAGCCCACCAGCCTGGAGGGAGATGTTTAAAACTTGAACACTGCACCAGCCTGGCTCTCTCCCCATGCTGGGCGCTTGCTGGGCTTCTGGAAATGGGTGTCAGTGGCTACTGCTCAGCAAAGCTCCCACTCATTTCCAAGGTTTGGCCCACGGTCCTTGCATGGAACAGCTCATAGCCATGGCACCCGGTGCCCAAACAGGGAACACACGGATTAACCCTGGGGAGGAGAGCACAGCAGGGCTGGTGGCAAAGCACACCTGTGCCACGGGCACCCAGGGAGGGAGCACGTGGTGCCTGCGGGCTGAAAGAGAAGCCGGGGGTGGGAATTCAGCCAGCAAACAGCGCCGTGCAGCACAGTGCTGAGGGCTTTTTCTGCTGTTAACGATAGAAGCATTTATTGAAGGGAGGGAGTGTTAGACAATCGGAGAGTATGAAAGTTTTTACTAGATACAGATAGACGATCTGGCAACTTTATGGATACTAGACAGAAACAAGGTATTGACTTCTGCTCTTTACCGTCCTTCTTACCGAGTAAACGCTTCCATTTTGGTCAGAAACTGACAACTTGTTTTGGTGTTTTGGGGGGGATACAACAGCTTTTGCTTTTGAAGCATAATAGCTAGCAAAAAAAAAAAAAAGAATAGAGAAGGTTTACCTCTGGTTTTTTTTTTTTAAAGAAAGCATACTATCAGCTTTGCGCTTTCTCAGTACCATCCAGTTGTTTGTGGAAGGTGGGCCCCAGGCGCCTGCCATGCGCCAAGTGTGCCCAGCCAGCTTCCTAAACTAGCGAGGCTGCTCATTGCATGTCACTGCCGCTCGGCTTTGAGCGGCTGGGCTCCCTCGCTCCCTCCTTGGCTTGCGAGTTATTCACTTTTGAAAAAACATATCTGCCTCATACTGTGCCCATCACTTTGTTCTCCACACGCCTATTCACACGGGCAAACCTCCACTTCTCCTCTCCAGGCAGGCGGCGGTGGCGGGAGGGGAGGCAGCGCGGAAGGGAAGTTAAGATGCGTGCACGGAGCTATTTCCCTCTCCACCACCTTTGGCCAGCTATTGTTGGCCCAACAAAAGGGCTCGCTCGCGGGGGATCGGGACCCTGCCGAAAACGTGGCAGCTCCGGGGACAGTGTGCTGTCCCGGCTGCAAACGCCGTCGCTTCTCACCTACCGGGTCCCGCGTGGGCTTCCCGCGTGTCCCCGGGATTACCGCTCTAAAACCGAGGACATTCCCTCGGCGGCTTCGCGGCCGAACCTCCCTTCCGCA
>NW_005054304.1:8856034-8857309 GCF_000277835.1 Geospiza fortis
GGCTCGCCCCGTCGGCGAGCAGGTGATGCGCAGGGAGAAAGCCTGGTCCCGCTGCCGGGGTTGCCGCCGGCGCCATCCATCCCCACCCAGCCGTGAACCCGCCCTGACACCCCCGTCTTCCCGGATGCCCATCCTGCCGTGGGTCGCATTGCTGTGGAAACACACACACGCACACAAACATACACAAAAGTCAATAGCGCACCGTCTTAACCTGTAAATAGCGGACAGAATTTGGATTTCCTTAGAGCACCATGTCGGCGTCTTTTGGGGGGAAACTTGGCGCAAGCACTTTATCAGCGGCTGGAGATGCAGTTTCAAGAGGAAAACTACTAACTGCCAATTGGAGACCGATGTTTAATTAAGCCACTTAATCCTAACGCTCTCTTAAAAACGAAAACGGTTTTGTCGTGTCAAACTTTTATGTCAGTTTTATTTTCCTTTTGTGGTAATAGGAAACGTATTTATTATGCAGTGTTTGCAATTATTTCTGCTTCTCTCTTTTTAAAAAAATTCTTTTCTACGAGGAAAATCGTTTATTTTGATTTTAGCAACGCCAGCTGCCATTGTTTTATGTATTTTAATTTTGAATCTTTTTGAGATCAAATAAACGTGAAAAAAAAAAAACCAACCCAAAACAACCAAAACAAAATAAGCCTCGAATCGTGGTCGGGTTCAACTTCTCCCTTCGCCCTCCCTGAGCCGGGGTGGTGTGAAACTCCGCGGCGGGGGTGAGAGGTACAGACCGGGGACGATGCTCCCATCGGGGCGCCCAGGCTGCCTGCAGAGGGACGGGCGGACGCGGGGCCGAAGTGCGGGGTGGGCTCTGCCCCTCGTGGAGCAGCGCTCCCTCCGCTCCCTGCGCCGCCGGGACCCCGTCCCGTTCCCGTCCCGCATTTCCCAGCGGAACCGGGTAATTGCAACAAGTGCAGGGTAAGGAGCTTGTCGCTGTCCTGTAGCACCTGTCCCCGCACCGCCGCTCGAGTCACATCATTCCCTTCTTCCCCACTCCTCCTCGAGGACACGAGCGGATCTTCCCACGGAGCCTCCTCGTTTTAAGCCGAGCGGAAAGGGCTGGGAGCGGGCGGAGAAGCCGGCGGGGTTTCGGGGACACGCGAGCAGCGCGGCGGGTTGCCGGGGGTCAGGATGTGGCCCCTGGGCTCGACTTAAACCCGGACGGGAGTGAGGGGTTGGCTGACGCCTAGCCCAGCCTGCCCGTGACACCAGAGCCGGGGCTAAACCGGAGCCGTGCCGGTGCCGGGAGCCCGCTGGGTGCCG
>NW_005054304.1:8857356-8857740 GCF_000277835.1 Geospiza fortis
CGGGACAGAAGCCCGTGAGGGTGTCGCTTTCCCCTGCAGAAACAGGGCACCTGCCCCCCCCGTAACCCCGCGCTGTCGCCCGGCCCTGCTCTCCGCCAGCTCCACCGCCCGTACCTGCTGAAGCGGGTTGCGGTCCCGTAGGGTGGAAAGTTTATCGGGAGGGTCATTTACCTTCCTAATAAAATGCCTGCTTTGTCGGGGTAGGTCAGCTTTGGTTACCGGCACTGATTTCTGTGCTGTGGGAGCCGGTCTCGCGTCTTGGGGGGCACGCGAGGGGTCCCATTACGGGAGTGATGCTGCGGAGCAAAAACCCACCAACTTTGGGGGCGTTGTTTTGTTTATTTAGTTTAATTTGGGGATGTGCTCGGCGCGGGGGAAGCGGCG
>NW_005054304.1:8857750-8858667 GCF_000277835.1 Geospiza fortis
GGCAGCAGCCGCGGAGGGGTCCCGGCGGTGCCGGCCGTGGGTGGAAGCGGTGCGTGCAGCCTCTCTCCGCCCCGCCGTCCCGGGCTCTGCCTCTGCAGCTGCGAACAGCGCAGCAAAATCCTCCCCGCTCCCTCGGTCGGGTCCCTTCCCCCGACAGACAAGCGACAAGCGCACCGCATGGCGCGGCTGGTGGTCGCAGCAGCAGCTCAGCAACACTCCCCGTCTGAGGGGCTTTTTCTTCTTCTTTTTTTTTTTTTTTTTTTAGCTCTTCTTTGAAAGAGATATCCAGCCGCATTCCCATTTTAAGGTTCAGCTATAGAGTTTGCATAACAACCACTTGGCAGCCCCCCTCTCTCGCACTCCGTTAACAAGCTGTAACATATAGCTGCAGGTTGCTCTAATCTCATTAATATTTTGGAAACTTGAATATTGAGTATTTCAGACCGCTCATTCCCCATATGCCAGGCCACTCCCGCTATGCTGGCTGGTTCCTTTCTCTCCATTATTAGCAATTAGCTCCTACCTTCCAAAGTCAGATCCAAGTATCCAAGATACTAGCAAAGGAATCAACTATGTGTTGCAAGCTAAGCATGCTTAATATCTCCCAAACAAACAAAGAGACAACATTTCTTTAAGTAATGAAGATGGATAAATCGCTTTATTGAGCCTGCGACAGTGTTTGTTTTGTATAGACTACCGCAAAGTTTTTTAACAAGAGCGGGGACGCGCACCAGCCCCTGGAAGCAGTCTCGCCCGGTTTGCTTCGTGGGGTTTTATCATCCTAAACGGGCTTTTATTTGAAAAGGGCGAGTCAGAAGCGCACTATCCGAGCGTTAAATTTTGGCTGAACGCTGACTGTCCTCTGGGGTGTGCGAAACGAGCGCGGGGGCTGGGGGGGCTCGGGGAGGCAGCCGCCT
>NW_005054304.1:8859865-8860590 GCF_000277835.1 Geospiza fortis
GCGCGTGGCCGGGAGAGAAAAATGGGGGGAAAGTGGCCGGGGGTCGGGTGGTGCGTGGGTGAGGCGGAGACCCTGCCGGCCCCGCGTGGGGAGCATCCTCTCCGCGGGCAAGCCAGGCTGGAGCAAGGAGCTGCCGGGGGACAACGGGCCATGTGTTCCGCCCCTGGCCAAGTCATCGCAACACGGAAGGGGCTTTGCTCGGGGCTGTGTGTCCGCCGGGATGGGGAGCTGCCCTCCTGGAGCTGGGTTGGGGCCTCGGAAAGCCACATGGTGCCCTGCCGCCAGCCCATGTTAACTTCAGGCGGACTCTCTGAGGAGGCCCAGGGAGTGGATGGCAGCGCGGCTCTGCGGGCTGCGCGGCACCTGTGCCATGGGTGCGCTGCCACTGCCGCCGCTGGCCACCTCCAGGCTGCCCAGAGCGGGGCAGACAGAAAGGCCTCCTCTGAAGTGCTATCGAATGGCTCGGGATGCCTTCGGGAGCCCAGCCAAGGCGTGTCAAAGGCGGTTTGAGCGGCGAAGCATTTAAACGCTTCAGTGGGTGACTTTCTGGCGTGTGCTTTTCTCCCTCCCTGCTTAGTCCCGGGAGGAGGGAACAGGTCTTTCTACTGAGCTCCTCCGGGGCTGGATGCGACACTCCAGGCCCCCAGACCCCCAGCCCGGTGCCGCAGCCGGGATGCGACACCCCAGCCTCCCATCCCGGTGCCCGGTGCTCTTCCCCGCGGGGA
>NW_005054304.1:8861068-8862122 GCF_000277835.1 Geospiza fortis
GGGGCTGCAGCACTTTTGTGGGGCGGCTAATCAATGGCACATCAGCGAGACAGCGCATCAGCCCATCTGCTTGGTATATATTCAGAAGGGCTCCAGCCCTTTTGAAATCTAATTTCTTCCCCGGGAGAACGCGCCGGATAATTTACCATCATTTCCCAGGCAGGGCGGGCAGCGGGTTAACCCTTTCCCCAAGCGCTGCCGCCGCGGGTTTTCCTCCCGAGCGAGCAGTTTTGAATGCCTCAGCGCCTCGCCACAAACTTGTAAAAGTGCCTCTTTAATGGTACGTGACTCGCTGAAAAAGGACACCCGGCCCACCGGTGCGGTAAACCCCTCTCCGGCTTGTCCGATTGGTGTTTAAAAGACCTGTTTGGAACAGGCAAATCCCTTGCCCCTACCGGGTCAGCTCGTATCATTTCAGCTCCAACCACCCGCTGATATTTTTGTGTTTCGACATCCTTGTTCTTGGGGTTTTCTTTTTGCTCCCATCCGATGCTCAGAAACGCAGTTTTATCCAGAGGCAGGAGCCGGGATGGAGAGGGAGCAGCGCATCGCGTACGGGCTGTGGTGCGACACTGCGCTGCAGAATCCTCTGCCTCAGAGGGTGGCGGAGCCCGGCAGGGGCAGGGGACGGGACGGGCCCCACGTCGCCCCCCGGCCTGCGGGACTCCGGCACGCGTGGGGGACGCGCGGGACTGGGACTGTCACCGCTGTCTGGAGCGGGACACGCCGGGAGGTGGCCGGGGAGGATGCCGAGCCCGCACCCGGCACCCCGGCACATCTGGGTGCCAGCGGAGCTTTCCGAGTTCCGTCCCCGGCTAGGGGAAAGCGTTTAACTCCGCAAGTTTCTGAGCTTTCATTTGTTTTCTCTGCTCCCTTCCTCCCAGGGCAAGGGCTTGCCAGGACGGGAGATGCCGGCACCACCGAGGTGCCCTGACTGAACTCAGGCTCAGGGAACAGGTTGAATAAGGCCGAGGCCGTTGGGCGGCATCACCTGCTTCCCATAAACCCCAAAAGCAAACCCTGGGCACCGGCCGGAGCCGCCGCACAGCCCCCC
>NW_005054304.1:8862234-8868211 GCF_000277835.1 Geospiza fortis
CCCCCGCCGCCCCCCCGACACCGCTTCCCCTTCCCCCGAACTGAGGCCACCCCCCCTTCTCCTGGGAGCAGTGCGAGGAGATCAGTCTTTTTATTTATTTATTCATTTATTAAATTCACCAGCTGTGAAAGAGCAATGCCTGACAATGTCTCCTGCAACCTCTCTTCTCTAAAGTCTACTTCAAAAAAGGAGGAGGGTGGTGCATTTATTTATTGGGGGTTTTTGGACACAGAAAAGATAGCTCTTTTGCCTAATTATTTCGTGGCTGGAGAGGCTGGAAGAAGCCTTGCTGTTGGTTTCCACTGGAGCAGGAGTGGGCTGTGCACAGAGTCAGAGCAAAGAGGGGAGGCAGGGATCCCTGTCAGAGTGGGCAGTGGGCTCCTCCGTACTCCATTTTGGAAAGCAGTGGAAAGGGGGCTAAGTACTTCCACACAACCTCTCTGCTTTGGATTTCAGGTGCTGTGGGCAAAAGTATCACTAGTAGAATCCTAGGATTCTACTTCACCTCCCTACGAGCCATAGAATACTGTGAAGCACCCTTTTCCGTTGCCAACAGAATCCATGGCGCAACCTTCTTTGTTACTACCAGATTCCACGGCCTGCACATAATTTGCTTTGTAGTAGCCACAGTTGAAATTATTTTATTTTTCTCATTCCAGTACCAATGCTGAACTTAGGGCCAGTGTCACATGAAGGTCCCCCAAAATGCTGACTGTCAACAAGCTGTGATGATCTGTGGTGGGACTGTACAAACATCCTACAGAAGTGGTACAGCTGAGAGCTTGGCTAGGGCTCATATAGGGACTATTCATAGTTCTCAGTCCCTGATCCCCTCTGGCCTAGGGGGAATTATCCTGTCTATGTAGAAGGACGTGAGGCCCAGACTCGTTAAATGACTTGCTATGGACAGCAGGAGCCCAGGGCCAAAAGTGGGGCTTGAGTGCAGGGTGTATGCCGCGGCTTTCTCACACAAAGCACTTTATTCCTCTTGCTTCAAAAGCATTTCCAGTTGCAAGACTTTCCTCCAAGCCAAGAACATTCAGCCAGGGGCTGAGTTTACACCTTTGGACGTGTTTTACCATGGTTTTTGATGGGGTCCTCCTTTCCCAATGCCCCAGGAAGCAGGATGCAGAGCAGCTTGTGCTACCCCAGCTGTAGCCTGTTATCTAGGGTGGGTCAAGAGGGAGGGAGAGATGAAATTTTCTGATATAGGATAAAGCTGAGTATATTTTGGGAGGGATGGTGATTGGATGCAGGCTTCTGCGAGCAGTTCTCTTGATTGTTACCTCCTTAAGTTTGAATCTGCCTAATTTGTTCCTGCTGGAGCTTCCCCACTGGTGTGGGTGAGGACATGGCTCAGAAGTAGTGTTCCAGGGTATGTGAGACTCTAAGGCACAGTCTGATGTGCTGGACATGTAGTACCTACCAGCCTCAGTCACCTCTCAGGTAGGAAGAATATCTCTTTTTTTTTTCCTGATATTAGCAGTGCTGCAATGTTTGTGGTTGAGATATGATGAATACAGCCTGAATTGCATTGTTATGTTTCATTGCTTACTAGAATGTTTTGCAAGAGTACTGTCATAGCAAATTTTTGTGTGGTTCATCTCTTGTTGTGGAAAGATTACTGGATTAAATCAATTATACTACTATTACTTAGCTATTAAGACATTCAATTAGCTCTTTTTCCTGCTCTATGCTTTAGTGGCTGCCTCTGCATTGCAGAATATCCTGAAAGCTTTTTTTTTTTAAAAAGTTTGAAGAGCAGAAGGCTGATTCTGTGAGAATGGCAGCTGGGAAAGAAAGGCTCTGAATTGTCGTTGGATTTCTAGGGTTTTCCTGTTGGGAAAGAGAGTGAAAGCTTGGAAGCACTGCTGGCTGTAATTTTGGGGTTAGAAAGTAATGGGGTTACTTTACTTGGATGCTGCTGTTGCCTGTGATTGCTGACCCCATCCCTGATATTTCTATATTTGGTTTCCCTTTTGTTTTTCTGTATAACTGAGAAGTGTAAATAGGAGAGCATCTTCCAACAGAAGGCAGTGGGTCTAAACTTACCTTAGAGATGCTGTGGTCATAATTTCAAGTGTTGTTAAATGAGGAAAAAGAATAAAATTATCCCCCAAAATAGAAATAAGATAAATTAAATATGAGCATTCAAAGCCAGGGTTTTGGTCCTCAAAAGCTGCTGAGTATTCAGAAGTCTTCAGCTGTTTCTGTGGCAGTTGGGTGCTTAGCAGAGAGGGAGAACTTGGACTCTTACTGGAATACTAAAGTGTTTTCTGTGGGTGCATTTGGCAGTTGTACTTATTATCCTTGCACACCTTTACAGTATTTGTGGAGCTGATGTAGGGAACTGACCTGCAGATTCCTGAAGTAGATTGGTGGTGCAGGATTGGTGGGCCTCCACAGAGGGTCAGCAAGCCAAACTGAATTAGGCTCTCTAAAGTCTGCAGGAAACATTGTGTGTCCTCTTTTGGCAGACTCTTAATTTGTTTGTTCAAATAAAAACCCAACAGATTATTTAAAAAAAGCCTTTTTTCCACCCCTTTCATCAATTGATCTATTTTGGGGGATCTTCTTGATTTTCAATACCTCAAATCTGAGAAATGTAAAAACATGAAGTTTCAAGATGTTAACCTACCTTTGCAGCTTTTTGAAAAATTATTGGAAATGCAGCGTCAGAAGATTTCAGCTTTTCTATTGCCTGAAAAAAATAAGAATAAATTCTAATTTATTATTTTCTTTCACTTCTACCAAACAGAATCAAACCTCTGCTTGCCAGCCTCTCCTGTTTGTCCTGATATCCAGTTTGTAGATATTAAACCTGCTGTGTTTACTGCCATCACATAAAATTCATACTCTGTGAACGGCTCACAAGGCGTTTTCATTAGGAGACTCTGCAACTGTTGGAAGACTGAGCCATCTCAGCCTTTGGAAATATGGATTTCATGGGGGAGAAATTTCCCTGCTAGTTTTAATTTGTTTGTTGTCATTCCCCCCCCCTCCCCCCCATAAAATTTATATTTTATAATTATGCCTAGAGAAAAAAAGGGGTCCAGCAAAACTGGGGCATTCAGTTTCTGTGATTCTAATACAGTACTAGCAAAAATATATTTAATCAGCTAAAAATCAATTAATGTAACAGAAATATAGCATTAGAAGTTCACCTAATTTCTGCTCTTTTCATCTAATTGTTCCCTTTGACAATTCTTGCATTGTGGTTTTTGTTTCCCCCTTCATGCATTTTGAGGTTTGAAAACAAATGGCTGAATTATTCCATGACTTCTAATATCCTCACTGGAAGAGAATAACCTAAAGTTCTCATCAAATGTTACTGGAAAGGGCTGCAGGCCTCTGATTTTTTAAAAGGGATATTAATTTATTTTTTTTTAATTATGGAATGGGTAAATGTTTTTGAGTGGCGTGTTAATGTTAACCTTTTAAAACATAGTACTGGAGAGGAGTGTGGCAGATTTCCATCAGCATAAACCTTCTCTGCATTCAGGAAGGTCTCACCTCTTTGGAGAAAAGCATTCCCACCTTCAGCACTGTGGTATGAAGTGAAATGTGATCTAAGTTGGACGATGGAAACAGTTTAACCAAAAGAATAACCATAGGAAAGCTGACCAGAGGTTTCCCAAAAGGAATAGATGAGAGAAACAACAAAGCCAGGAGATAGTTAATTACCATATTGTGTATATATTTGGGGCTATATTCATGCATAGAACTGGACAGGTTGCTTGAGAGAAACATCTTCCCTCTTTGTCTTTGGAAAGACCAGGAAATCTGATGCGACATCAAAAGGAACGTGAGAGGATTGCTTAAATCTGCATGTGCGGGCCATTGCACACATTTCATGGGTATGGAGTAAGTGGTGAAGAAGAGATGTGCTAACAGCAAATGTCGTGGCCTGCTTTGCAGGGGCTGCCCCTCTGAATGCATACAGGCTCTCTTTGCAGGAGTTCTTCCTGTCTGCTCTGGTAATAGCTGGCAAACCATGGAATCACAGGGTGGCTTGGGTGGCAAGACACTTTAAAGATCATCTAGCTCCAGCTTCACTCACACAGGCAGGGAAACCAATGCTTGCTTTGTGGGCAGATGAAAATTCTTGTTTTCACATTGTCCCTCTGTGCTCAGCACTCGTGAGGCCACTCCTGGAGTGTTGTGTTCAGTCCTGGCTCACTGCAAGAACATTGAGGTCCTGGAGCATGTCCAGAGAATGGTCTGGAGAGTAAATCTGTGGTTATTGCCAGCAGCTGCTGTTCTAGCTTGCAGAATAGTATTTTTAGGGGTTTTGAAACTGAAAAGACAGCTCTTGTGGGATGTTTTGTGATGCCACAGATTTTAGTGGTGAAGCCTGTCTTTTAACACATGTGCAATGGAGTCCTGCCGACTTGCATTTGTGTGGAAAAGTATTTGTGCACGTGAAATCAAGTAAATAATTATTAAAAAGGTATATCCAAAGCTGAAATTTGCCTTCCTCACCCTTTATTTTCCATTACTTCAGGTAGCTTTTCAGCAGCCATGACCAAGAATAGTTTCCTGGTTATTACCCCGGAAGCAATGGTACATTTGTCACCCAGCCCAATATGTATTTTTGTACAACCAAACCTCCATATATACTTTTGCCTCAGGAAATAGTGAACCTTGAGTAATATGTTACATCCCAGAGCATGGATATGCTTCTTCAAAGAGCACAGCTATTTTGAAGCCCTCTCAATACTCAGCCAGAGCTGAGCACTTGGAGGACCACAAAATTGATGGATATTCAATATTCAATGCAATACTGTCACCGAGATTTAGAATACAATTTTTAATTTTCCATACAAAGTTTAGTGTTTCTATAAACTGTCATTTAGCCACAATATAGTATTTAACCAGTTGTATTTTCAGGGCATTTTATAAGCATTACAAGCTCCACACTATGCTGAAGAAAGGGAGTAGCATTATCAGAAGTTCTGACAGCATCAACAGTGTATTCCTGATACTCAAACACCGTCAACAATGTATTCTTGATATTCAAACACCATTCATTCAACCAGAAGAATTCACATCAGAGACATGTGAATTAATAATTAGGGAGATTCTAATTCTCCCTAATAATTAGGGAAATTCTCAGAAAATATTTAAAAAGTTATTGAAACTCTACTTAAGATTAACAGACATGATCATATCTCATATCTAGCAAAATACATTCAGAATTTCTTACTCTATGAAGGGTGTAAATAGTGTCATGAAGTAACATCCTCAGCAATGCACTTGGTATCAAGTGTGTACACTAAGCACGTGTTTATGACAACTGAATATAACAGTTCTTATTTTGAAACCTTATTCCTTTTTTTACTGAAGTTGGGCTTTTGGATCAAGCTAGGGAATTGGGATATTTTCTACTAGCTCTCTATCTTGTTTCTTCTCTCCTCTCAAGCACTTAACATGGGGTCACAGCCTTCTCCCTGGATGTACTGCAGTATGTCCAAATTCAGATTTCCCTGCATGACATTATCCAGGGAAAATAGGTGTTACTGATAACCATCCTTCAGGGGTAATGGGCTACAAAATCCAGAACAGACAATTCATGTGCTGAGTATACTCAGTGTATACTGAGTGTACCTGAGAGGAAAATCCATCAGGGTTTACATTTCCATCAGGGTTTATGTTTTAATTGTTTCTGCAGGAAGCAATTTGTCTAAAACCAAACGTATTTTGCCACAAAGCTTTTGTGTTGCACGTAGAAGGACACTATTATGTTTTTAAAAAATAGCCTTTGAAGTTGCCTATGAGCTGCTGTCCTGATTAATTTGAAATTTTAGGTTTACGCACCCGGCCATAAACTCTTTTATGAACTTTTTATTGCAACTGAACTGCACGGGCAGGCGCTGAGAGGCAGGTGTTCCGAAGGATGCCCTGGATCAACACAGGGCAGCCCAGCCCAAGCCTGACAGCGCCATAAATCCGCGTGTGAGCCGCTCCCGGCCCGCAG
>NW_005054304.1:8868360-8873018 GCF_000277835.1 Geospiza fortis
CTCTCTTTTGTTTCCCTTCTCTTCTTCTCTCTTTTGTTTCCCTTCTCTTCTTTCTCTTTTTTTTTCCCTTCTCTTCTCCTCTCTTTTGTTTCCCTTCTCTTCTTCTCTCTTTTTTTTCCCCTTCTCTTCTCCTCTCTTTTGTTTCCCTTCTCTTCTCCTCTCTTTTGTTTCCCTTCTCTTCTCCTCTCTTTTGTTTCCCTTCTCTTCTTCTCTCTTTTTTTTTCCCTCTCTTCTTTTTTTCCGATCTCCTTTTCTTTCTTTTTTGTATTATTTTTGTAGTTTTTTTCTTTTTTTCCACTCTCCTCCTCTTCCCCTCTCCTTAATTTAGACCCTTCCTGCCAATACAGACTATTTAAAAAAACAAAAAAAAAACCCCAAAAAAGCAAAACCAGCCCCATCAAACAGCGCAAACCTTTTCACCCCTGTTTAATGCATTGTGTGTTTTTAATATATGATCCATAGCCAAAAGTCTTCAGTGGTAAATGAAGCATAGAAGCTTGGCTTGTTACACAGGTGGCACAGTCGTGATTTCTTCTCGGGTCTACAGCTTTTTGTTATGGCATAAGTGAAAACAGACACTATTGTTCCAGCCTGTATTTCAGTTTATGAGGTTTAATATGATAAAGAGATATTTTTTAAAATGCTCAGAAGGAAATGTAAGTAGTTCTTGCAAAAGCTGTGCTGAGAATCAATCTAAAGTCATGCAGCCATAGAATCATTAAGTTTGGAGAAGACCCAACAGCCCCACCATGCTCACCTCTAAAATATGCTCTCAGGTGTTATATCCACATATTTTTTCAACATTTCCAGGGGTCGTGACTGTGCCGCTTCCCTGTGCAGTCTATACTTGACAGCTCTTTATGTACTTTTGTTTTCTTAATATCTAAACCTCCCCTCATGTGACTTGAGGTCTTTTCCCCTCATCACTTGTTGCTGACCCCAGTCTCACTGCAAGCTCCTTTCTGCAGAGAGCAATAAGGTCTCTCCTCTCTCTCCTTTTCTCCAGGCTAACCACCCCCAGCTCCCTCCCATTACTTAACTCTGGCCCTGTCCCAGCTCTGTTGCCCTTCTCTGGACACTCTCCAGCACCTCAAATTCTTTCTTGTGGTGAAAGGCCAGAACTGACATGGACCAGCAGCTCTCTGCTGTCAGCTAACATCACTTAGGGGACATGGGCAGGTGGCACATGCTGGGGCACAGACGTCCCCAGTGTCTCCCGCTCTGGCTTTGGCATTACAGTGTAGCCTCTTGCACTGGCAGGGTAAGCTGTGGAACTATAGGCAAGGCCTTTGCTCTCTTTCTTCTTTCCTTAAAAGGATTTTATTCCTGTCAGTATAAATAAAGGATGCATTTGACTGATGGAAAGTAACTGTCTTTTTTCCAGCATATCACCCATAATTTTGCAAAAATCTGATCCTTCTTTAAAGCTCTCAACATTAGACATCTTGTTCTTTTAAAAACTTATTTATTAGCTTAGTTTATCACCAGGAAGCAATCTCTCTCTGGAGCTCACAGTCTCTGGTCCTTCCCTGTGTTTACACAGCCCAGTTAGATTTATACTGGCAGGAGCCTCTCCCTGAATGGCCTCTTTGTAGGGAGAATCCCAGTAGTAAGTGACTGGCAGGGAAAGATCCATTTCCTTCTGAGCTGGCTCTACCCCCAGGATGTTCATCTGTCCTCTGCTGCAGCAGGGCCTCCGTCCCAGAGAGACAAGAAGCAAACAGGGTGAAAATCTTCACAGGCTGGGTGTACTTTCTGTAGGGGAAAGAAAACAAATGGGACAGAAACATGGAGGCTTATCACTGGTGGAAATAGACAAACCCAGTTCCTGCATCCCTATAATCCATTTGAATTTGCAATTATATTCCAAACCAGTTGGATTTCATGTTGATAAAGTTACTTTGTTTTGCATAAGAGTTTAGTTTTGATGTATGATAGAAAGAAATACTTGTAGTATGAAAAAATCCCAACCAACAATGAAAACAAACAAAAAGCCCACCAAAACACTCAGCAAAAAAACCCAAACAAAACCCAGAACTATGGCATTTGAAAGCAGGTGTTTCATTTCTATGAAAGAAAAAATGGCAGAAGTGTGAATCTTGAATCCACACTTGAAACAAGAATATTTCATCCTTCTAAAAACTGTAGTTCAAATTTTCTTCTCTTGCCTCAAACCACTACAGGAATTGGAAGCTGTGGGAGGGTCCTTGTTTATCCTTCTCTGCTTTGCTCAGGCACGGCTCAAAATGGAATCTGAGTGTATTTTTTTCATTGTTTGTATTATGATAAGATCCTCAGTGAGCAGGTGAGTGCTGGAACGACAAGGGTGCAGCTCTTTATTACCATAAGTCATTTTTATGCTCATAAATAAACCTTTAGAATTGGATGGGATTGCTCAACTGTGCAAGAGTGCACAGGATGTGCCCATAAACCAAACTAAAACAGGCCATGTAATGCAATTCAAACAAGGATCCCATGCATGAAGCAAAAGCCCTTGTTGATAGAAAAGAGTATTAAAAGATTCTCTTAGCATGTTCTGTGTTGGTGCTTGATGTTTTGCTGTATAATTCCAGCTTTGGTGGTTTCACATGGACATCTTTAGGGCCTGGAGAGACCTTCTAACACAAACACAGCTGGAGGCCTACGGGTGTCTCATTTAGGAATCTGTGATCACTCAGATAAGGGTGGTAAGCCCTGACTTTGAATGTCTGGTAGTCATTTATGTACTTCATGCATTGATGTATCCTGAGGCAGTTAGAGCAGGTGAAACCCACAGGATCAATGACTCAAGGCTCTCTTCCACACTGCACAAAAGCCAGCTTGTGGTGTGTCTTGACAGAACCTTGTAAAGGCTAATGTTTTGCATTTAGGCTTTGAAAACTGGATGATCTTCCAAGTCATAAAATACATGATGAAGTAGATCCCTTGACAGATACTTACAGAAGTGTCAGAGTACTTATTTCCAGGAGCATTTCTGTTCTTTGGGTCATGTGGAACAGATTCCTGTTGTAAAAAAAAAAGAAGGAAACAGAGTAGGAAAAATCACATCCTTCCCTTAAGAATATATTCAATTCCCATTTCTGTAGCAGACCCAACTGTTAAATGGCCAGCACAGCAATTTCTTCTGTCAAAGGAGCTGACCACTGAGAGGGCTGCTACTCCCGCTCTGTGTGAAACACCTGCTAGAAGCCTCAAACCAGTGGTGTTTGTAGAAGGTGTCTGCCCTGTCCTACACAGCCAGAAAGGCTGTTCCAAAAGCCTCCTACATGAATTAATACCCATTCACGTGGCAGATGGGGATGCAGGAAGGCAGACAGAGCTTGGCATGTGGTACGGAGCCCAGCCCATTCCTGGGTCTGTTTTGAAAATTCAGGTAGCCGCAGGTGTGTGTGTGTGCTGCTTTCCAGTCTGAAAAGATGCAGTATTTCCTAAGAAAAGGCTTTAGATTGGACAACTGAAGAGAAGCTTCATGTGGTATCAAGAGGTTTGAAAGGTGTAGTCCTGCTTGTAACAGGGGAGTAGAGTGTGGAAATGCAAAAGTCAATGAAACAGCTAAATATTTTTCCACCCTAATAGGCTGGTATTCAGATTCCTTTGCATTTTTGGCTCTAATTTTGTCCAGGTTGGGGTTTTCTTGGAGTGAGCTCTGTTCCCTTTCAAAATGATGCAAGCAAGGCTTTCCGACTGGGCAATAAAAGCTGAGCACGCACGACAGGGTGTGTGCTTGACTGCCTTACCAATGTCTCTTGGCCAGGTGGCATAAAGCCATGTGAGCACATGCGAGCATAAAAGTGTCTTCTTGCATTTCAGTGCTACTATAAAGTGTATTATATGGCTGGAATAAAACACACAGGAAGAATTTCCTTTTGAACCTTCGTTCATAATTTTTGTCGCAGAAAGAGAAGATAAAAATTACTTAATTCCTTGATAGGTTCCTTTCATTTCTCAGATACATTGGCAATAGTGTGACTACAAAAAAAAAAGCCCCATACCCTGCATGCAACACAGAAGTGGATATAATTTTTCAAAATGTCTTTGTATATTTCTTGTTAGTGGAAATTATTTAACTGCGGAGTCTGAGCATCCTTTTGTAAAAGGCTCTCTTGAGGAGTAGAGTATTAGATTTCTGGAAGGTGTTTTGTAAGTATTTAGTTTTTTAATGCTGAGAATATAAATGTTTAGCTCTTGGATTTATTTGGAGATTAGAAAGCCATCTATTTTCTTAGTACAAGATCTTCCTACAGGTTAAGAAATGTACTACTCTTTGATTGAAGCTATAACTATGATGATACCGTAACTCCTTTCTTTTCCCCCAGTGCTTATCTCTCTCGTGATTCTCTTCACACTGATTCCTCCTCACTCTTCTTGAGCACCTGGACTAGACCAGACAAGTAGTGCTTGGACTAGACTAGAATAGTGCTGCTTACTCTGAAATCCTTCTAAAAGCTTCCTTCCCTGCCCTTCACTTCATGTAGCACTTTTGTAGTTACCTCATTCCAACTATTTGTTATGTCCTCACATCTCATCATAAGTGTTCATGTGTCTCTGGATATCTTCCATACAAAAATGTTCAGACTCTCTTCATCTGCTGTATACCTAGGCCATCTCTTATTGACCCCTTTCATTTACCTGTGACTGCAGGAAGCTTTCTACCTTCT
>NW_005054304.1:8873048-8883088 GCF_000277835.1 Geospiza fortis
CTTGTATTTTGTAGCTCTTGTCATGCTAAGGCTACAAGTCCTGTGATGTGCTTGGATGGAGAATGCCTAAGTATCCTGCTGAGCTATGTTTGGAATTAGCCTTTCTGCTTTAGATGTGGAAGAGCTGATTCAGAGCTGCTTTTATAAGCTCTGTGGTACTGTCAGGAATAAGCCAACATCTCCTGGCTTGCAGCTGAACATCCTACCACTGCATGCTGGTTTCTGAAAGCAGAACTTATCAGAAGTTGATATTCCCTCCTAACGAGGCACCAGCAATGGTATTTTGGCTGGTGATAACCTGAACACAGTGCCAATTGTTCACGTCCCACTGACTACTTTATCTTCTACCATCCTGCCCTGATAATCTCTTTAAGTGCCCCTCTGTGTAATATCTAATTTTAAACAAGTAAACTTTTCAGAATTTTCTAATTAAATGACTTGGTGGGGGGAAAATGTTGCTTTGTAGTGTGTTTTGCAGAGTGCTCTGCAGAAAACCCCTCAGGTTCAAGTACCATTCCTTGAGATGTAGGTAGATTGTCTTTCTGTCAAAGGTTCTGAGGCTTGAAGGGTCTTCTGCCCTTCAGAATTCAGCTGTGAGCAACAGAGACTCAGACCTTCCAGTGTGAGTGGCTCTGGGGGATGCCACTAATGCCAGGATCATCAATAACCTGAGGGAGTCCAAGTCCCTGAAATCCCCTAGGGATAGTCTGGGGTTCTTGGATTATCTTGAGAGAGCCTGAAAAAAAAGTGGTTTGAAGCAGTGGTTGTGTCTGGACCCAGCATGATGTGGCCAGAGCCTGGGACTTTGCAGGCAGCTGCTGTCAGAAACTCCTTTCTCTCATTGCACAGGCATCCTGCAAAATAGATTTCATTTCAGAAATCTGAAGGTGCCAGATTGAAAACCATGTCCCTTTCTGATTTTCCAGTGAGTGGATGCTGGAACAAAATCAAGTCTCAAAGCAATGACCTTCCAGCCAGATTGACTAATTTTCGTCTCTCAAAAGGCAGAGGATTTACCGCCAACTCATTGTGTTGATAAAAGTGCTGCTAGTGCCCAGAAATCTGATTCTGCCCTCTGCTGAGGCCATCACAGATTATTAGGCCTCAAAATAATTGGAATCAAGACAGTCTTCCTTTTTTATTTGTTAGCAGGCATTAATTTGGCTTTCCCACAAAAACTGTAAACTCTAAATTGCCAGATTTACAATTTATGTGCATTTTATTAATTCTTAGCTTTGCTTTTTGCATTTAACTCATTTTATCATCATGTTCTTTTTGTCAGTAAGTTTACAGTAAGTGATGCATTTTATTATATGCATGTTAACAATTTTAACAGGCTTTGTAGTTGCTTGCAGGAAATGTATCATTGGGAGAACTGTAAAGATATGTTGTCTTAGCTTTTTGACCCACCAACAAAACCAGTGACACTTGCTTTTCTCTTCTGGTTCATAAACTCCCAGCTGAATGGGTATTGTTTGTGAAAAATATGAAGCTCATCAGCGCTGCTCTGTAACAAAAACCCATTTCAGCAGGTTTAAACTAGGCTGGTGTGCACCCTTTGCTAGCACAGGTATCTGAACGCTCCTGGTTACAAAGTTTGGCCGCCTCCGATGGCAAAAGAAGTACATGCAACTTCAGCTTGACAAGGAAAAACAGATGCCAAATATTTGAGTTTCATGGCATGCCTAGTCCAGATCACGTGAACTTCTTTTTTTATTATTATTTATTTTAGTTTATTGTTCACCTGCAATTTGGACAGCTTCAGCTTCCTTGTGCAGGTGTTGAGGGGCACATCTGGGCCGGCTGAGCACTTTTGCCATGATGCCCACGTGTGACTCCAGCAAAGTGCTGCTAGAGCTAAAGTAATGCAAGCAAGAAGACAGTCAGGTCTCACTTGAGACACTGAGCCGGAAAATCAAATTAAAAATGAGTCTTCAGAAGTCAGGGCCATCCCAGGAAAGCCAGAGGGAGCATCCCCTGACCCAGCTTTTGTGGCTGTGCAGGGAAGCGGAAGCCCATCCTCGCATGGAGGGCTGTGTGTGCCCATGAGATGGCTCTGCTCCATGGACCAGGGGAGCTGTGCCTCACTGCCTGCGGCAAAGATCATGTTTGAGGCTTGTACACTGACTGACAAAATATGATAATATGAGTGATAAGAGAATAAGAGTGTTTTACTGAGCCAGGAGAGCTGGAGAATTCAAGTGGCATTTGTGGGTGCTGGGAAGATGCACTGAGGGACAGGGGTGACGTAGGCTGGTGCTGGAAAATGGAAGAAGTGCTTCAGAAAGTGAGCAAGACATTTGCAGTGATTTTTTTGCTGCTCTAGAAGGGCTGTGAATTTTTAATTTAGTTCACAAAATAAGTCTAGATCTATTTTGCTGTATAGCAAATGCTACAAAAATGACCTACAAGTAGGTAAGTACTGTAGCTCAGGTTAACGTGAACTCTCACCTTGTTACACTTTTATTTGATCCCATTTCTCTTCTTCAAACAGGTAAGTGATATCAAGTTCTGTAAACCAAGCTGCTGGAATAAACTAGAAAATGGCATAGACCAAACAGGAGAAATAGGGTGGGAGGGATTTGGCTGCAGGTTATCAGCCATTAATTATTCATTTTGTAAACAATGAGGGTGTGTAAAACCAGCCAGGGCAGGCAGGGAGACGATTATGTTGTAAGATAACAAAGATTGGGGAAAATAAGGAAAAAATCCTGAGCAAACAAAACTGAATGTTGTTCATAACTGCCACAAGCCTTCCTATACCATAAAAGAAAACACCAGTGAATTATTAATCGATTCCATTAACGTAATTGTGCCAGTGTTTGACAACAGAGTAGGATCTGATGGATGTGACTTCAAAAGCCAGAGTTTTTCAAAATATCAGTAGAAAAGATGTAACTTAGCTAAATAGTTGCAAGCATTTTTTTAGCCTCAAGTTTGAGTAAAAGCATGTGATAAATCTCAGAGGAGGTCAAGACAAAAATCCTCAGTATTTTTTGTTTCTTCTTTTTAGTGTCTGAATTTGGCAAAAGGAGGAAGTAGTGAGTTCAAAGGCAGATGTGGTCATATGAGTTTCTATTTCTTGTGCTTTCCTTCCAGTGTGTCTGGGACTACTTATATGTTGTCCGTAGCTTGTGTACACAGCAGTTTTTTGTGGCATCCTATCAGTGAGTACTCATGCAGAAATTATGTTGGAGTTTTCTTGTAAAGAAGGAATTGGAAAAGCAAGAAGCACAAGAAATAACATTTTATCTGCACAATCTACTCTTAGCCTAAAACCTCTTATCTAAACTTTCCAAGCAAGTATGCAATTATACCTTAATCCAAGCGCTCTTTAATAAAAGCAAAGGTCTGTTTTTGCAGGAGAAATTAGTTGCTAAAGATGCCATGGAGCAACACTTGTTGCCTGTGCGCACTCCAAGTGAGGTGCTTTCCAGGAATCTGCTTTCTTATGCACAATTTAACCATTAGGGAGATTACATTTGGGGTGCCTTTTAGGGCTGCTCTTGCACATGGTTTCCAGGCTTGGCTGAGGCAGTTCCAAGGGCTGTCCAGCCTGGCAGTGCTGCTGCCTGCAGGGCAGCTCTCAGCTCCAGCCCCAGCTGGGCACCCACCTTTGCTTCCCAGGAAAAAGGTTTAGGGCAAGGCAGGCAATACTGATTATCCTGCTGGTGGGGTATGCTGCATGCAGTGTGCTCAGGTCCTGTGTTTTATATAGTTACTGAAATCCACTGATTGCTGTGTGCCCAGCCCTCTTTCCTCTGAATTCTGCTTCCCCCAGGCATCATGCAGCTGCGAATGCTTTTTCAGGGTCCCTCCTGTCCGCTATGTCAGCCTCTTCAAGGAACTAGTGTGGAGAGAATGGTGGAAGTGTCCCTTCCACCCTGGCTCCCACCATCCCACAGAAAAGGCTCTGCTCTGCTTCTGTACTGATGGCGAATGGGAGGTTTTGTGGGAGCCAGCACATAAAATGCCTTGAAGACTTACCTTGCTTTCCCTCCCAGGAGGGCTTGGCTTTCTGGGCTGCAAGCTCACACTGCTGGGTCCTGCCCGGCCTCTCATCCAACAGCACCCCCAGGTCCTTCTGGGCAGGGCTGCTCTTGAGCTGTTCATCCCTCAGCCTTTGCCGATATTTGGGGCTGCCCTGACCCAGGTGCAGCACCTTGATCTTGGTCTTGTTTAACTTCATGATATTGCCAGGGATCCGCTTCTCGAGCTAGACCAGGTCCCTCTGGATGGCATCTCATCCTTCAAGTGTGGCAAATGCACCACCCAGCTTGGAAATTAGCTAAGGGTGCACTGGACCCCTCTGTCTATGCTGTTAATCAAGATATTAAATAACACTGGTCCCAGTATGGACCCCTAAGAGGCACCACTTGTCCCTAATGTCCATCAGGATCCAGAGCCATTGACCACTACCCTCTGGATGAAACTGTTCAACCAATTTCTTATCCTTCTAAAAATCCACTCATTAACCCCATCAATCTCCAGTTTAGAGAAGGATCTTGTGGGGGACCCTGTCAAAGACTTTACAGAAGTCCAGAAAAGTGACTTCTGTAGCCCTTCTCTTGTCCATTGATGTAATCACTCCATTGAGGAAGGCCACGGGTTTGGTCAGGCGAGAGTTATGCTTGGTGAAGCTGTGCTGGCTGTCCCAAATCACCTCCCTGTTCTCCATGTGCCTCAGAGTACTCCTAGGGGGATATTTGCCATGACATCCCCAGGCACAGAGGTGAGGCTAACAGGGTGATAGTTCCCGGGCTCTCCCTTTCCATCCTGTTTTAAGATGGGTACAATGTTTTCCTTTTCCCAGATACTAGTGACTTCACCTGACTGTCAGGACTTGCCATATATCATGAGGAGAGTAGAGTGGCTTAGCAAGAGCATCAGCCAAATCCCCCAGGGCTCTGGGCTCATCCCATTGAGTCCCACAGATTTATGTACATTCAGATTCCTCAGGTGGCCATGAACCTGGTCTTTATATAAATGGGGAGAGACCTTGCTCCCCACATCCCTGTCCTGCTGTCCATCCGCTCAAAAGGTGTGGGAAGAGAAGCTGTCATTGAAGACAGGCAAAAAAGATTGAGTATCTCAGCCTTGCCCCAGTTTTCCAGCACTGTGTATCAGGGGGTTATGCCTTCTTGGACCTTCCTTTTCTGGTTAAATCTGATTATATCCCTGCAAAACCTCTCTCTGGTTGATCCACATCACTCTTTTTTATTATTTATTTATTTTCAACACAAATCTTCAAGTATGGAGGCAAGAAGCAAAGGTTTTGGGGGGTGACATGGCAGGAGGTTGGCTGAAAGGGGAAGGCTACTCCCCACCTTCCTGAGCCCACAGTCTCTTACTGAACTGAACCATGTGCTGTTTTTATTGCTTCCATGGCCATCTCCAGGGTTTGGGGTGCTGGAAAGCAGGGAGAAGCTTGCACACTGACCCTCAGTTACTGCTGGGAGTTTGTATCCCCTCACACCTGGGGAGAAAAAGCACATAGAGGAAGGTTGGGCCAAATGACAAAGCTGATTGATACCAGGCCATTCTGCTTTCCAATGTTTTGTTTAATCTCTTAAAGCCAATAACGCCTTTAATAGGCATGAGATTTACCTCTGAAATAGTTTTGCAAATTAAGTGGCATGCTACCATTCATAAATGACATCTAACGAGAAATAACAGGGATTTAACTACTGAGAAAGGCACAAATTACTTCCACACCCCAATCTTTTTAGCAACTTAGGAGTTTTCCATGTCTACTTCTCCTATGTGTGTCTATAAATCAATCATCTCTGTTCTTTTATTTCTCCTAATTTTCACACCATATTAATTTTACTGCTAAAATTAAAGATGCAAAGAGCGCCGAGTTTAATGCTCATTTTTGCATCTCTAACCCTGTACAAGTTTGTTACAGGCACGTTTTCCACCTCTCAGCAGTGGTAGCTGAGGGCTAGCAAAAAGGGAGGGTGGATAATGTGACAGGCATTTTACTTTCAGCAAGCTTGTTATACCAGCTCTGAATTTTTCATGAAGGCTTCAGTAACCTGTAGCTGAAGCTCGGGGGGTTTCCACCACAAAGAGGTGGCTCGGCTGAGCTCTCACTTCCCATCTGGCACAGGGTGACAGGGACAGTCGGGGGCTGCAGGAAACCTGAAGAAGCAAAAAGTTCATGTGGGACATCCATTGTGATGCATGAAAAGCTAAACATGTGCCTCTTGTAGGGACGCAGCTTTGAAACACTCACTTATCTCTGGCTTCAGATTATATTTAGTCAGGGTGTTTTACTTCAGTCACCAGCACAGCTGTCCTGTCTGTAAATAATACTGCAGATAGATTCCCTCAAACCTTTATTTTGCCAGGGCTGCACTTTCAGCATCTCTCGACAGCTTGTGCCACAAATTCTGTGCCTGCTGCTTAGCTGAAGTGAGGTTTGAGGCAGTGACACAGAAGAATTGTTTGTCCACTTATTGGCTTGGGGTTTTTTTAAATAATAAAAAGTAAAACCTACCCCAATGGAAGTGATATTTTTTAAATTTTGATTTCTGTTAAAAGCAACTTCAAAGAGGTCTCTTTAGATATAAACTGTTTTCTATAATAAACAGCCAGAAAAAAAACTCTGCAGTTTTTCAGTCTTCTAGCTGTTGGTTCCCAGAAGCAAGATAACTCCCATGTGTATGGGAGTTGAGCTGGTGCAGCCCTCTGAAGGGCATTCTGCACTCAGTTATGTACAAAAAAGCAACCCTAAGTATTTTATAAACAATGAAAAAGGTGAAAAGCAAAGACTTCAGAAGATACAGGGTGTCAGATTACCTTTTGTCCTGAAAACACATTTCCTAAGATTTTATTGTTTTTAAATACTTGAGGTTTGGTGTTTTTTGTTTTTAATTACATGATCATGGAGTGCAATTCTTCAGTACAAGGTGCTATTGTTGGTTAATTAGTTCGATTTCTGAGTAACTGCTGTTGTACTGACCTACTGAATGCATGGTTCAGTTGGCCTCTTAATGCATGCAGTTTATATTTTACTCTGTACACAAAGCAATTATTTTGTTTGTAGAGTCTTTTTCCTACAATGCCTTTTTTTTCCCCTCCTCACTATCTCAAGTGCTTTCCAGATACCAGTTTATTTCCAAGGCTACTCTTTGGGATAAAGCAGTGGGGTGTGGGTGGAATTGGGGTTTTTTTGAGAGGTGGAAGCAGGAAGAGAAAGAATGAGGTATTCCTAAAGTCTGGACCAATTTGGGGTGTTCAGTCCAAGATGTTTATGCTCCTGTAGCAGGCACATACAAGCATCTACCACTACTTCAGCTCTAGCTGTTGCCACTGAGCTTTTCAGAAGCAGGATTTTCCAGGAGGGAGAGAAATGGCATCTCAGCTTGTGAAGAATTTAACCATGTTCCTTGCCCATGAACATTAGGCCCAGATTTAACAGGGAATGTGTTGTTTATGGTCTAGGAACAAAATTATGTGATGCACAATACTAAAACACACACGAGGTAAAATCCTCGTCATTTTTTTGTTTATAACACAAGGAGAAAGATCTCCCCAAAGACATTAAATAGGCTGGTTTCTATTAGCTTCAGACATGCAGTTTATATACCTGTTGGCTGTCATTGCAGATGCTTTGCTTTCTGAGTGAAATTAAGTTTGCTTAATGTTGGGTTTAATTTCTATTTGTGTTTTTGAGAGAGCTAAAGTATGTATAGCAAATATATATATATGATTTTGTTATATAGCAAATGTTTTGTTTTTGTTATATATCATATATATCTCAATCAAATATTTATATATGTGTGTGTGTATATATATATATATGTTTTTGAGAGAGGAATAGCAAGTATATTGACCAGCTCTTCTATCTGTCAGCTCCATGTGGTGATGTGCAGAAACCCCTGGCAGAGATGTGGGTAGGACCTTCCTAGGTCAGACAAGGAACAGCCTCAGTTGTGGGAGGTGGTGGGCAGCCAGGCCCTTCCCAGGAAGCCTCCATCCTTCCCTTCTCATGTTTGGGTTTTGTTAACCAGAGAGCTGCTCTCCTACAATTCTGTTTCTCACTGCGTGGTGGGAGAGCACCTTCCTGGGAGCCTCTCTGAGCTGGGAGAGCAGGGGCAGCTCCAGGGCCAGCTCCAGGCACTCTGGGGAGCTGATGGCAGGGCAGGAGTGTGAGCACAGGGCTGAAATCCCTGCAAGGGGAAGGCTCCTGCTCTCAGAAGACAGCTGTGCTTCCAGCACACTCATGCTGTGAGTGTGTATGTTCACACCAACAAGGTGTTACTGAATATCAGGGGCAAACAAGTCCCTGCCAGATAGATAACAGACCTTATTAAAATTATCAGCCAATCTTCAGGTGTCAAGGCACTGGCTTCCCAAGGAGCCTTACCTGGCAGATAAATGTGTTTGTACTCGGATTGCAAGCTGCTTGTGGCAGGTTTGAGATAGGTGCTTAACATGGAAACCCAAAGCTGCTAGAGGGAAAGGGTCTTTTACCCCCAAATAGATTTTCTACCTGCCTCACACTGCCTCCTCTTTCTCTTCCACTTGCCAAACTGTACTGTCAAAGCCACAGCAAGCATTACACTCATTTCATGTGACTGGGAGCATTTTTCAACCATCTTATATTTGTGATAAGGACAATGCCTTTTTTTTTTTCTCTAGTAAGATGCTTCTGTGTGTATTTGATCATGGGAAATAACACAGCAGGCACCACAAAAAAACCAAAAACAACCACAATTTTAAAGTCCAACCCAAACCTGAAAGCCCAGACTTTAAAATATCCAGAGTTAAATAATTTTTTTTTTTTTTTTTTTTTTTTTTTTTTTTTTGTTCTGAGCTGCATTTGTCAGTAAGATATTAAATAATCAGTGTCAGGTTCAGCTTTTGTCTCCAGGGGTCAGTGGATGTAACCTGCTCCCCGTAAATTCAGGGTTTATGAGGCAGCGGCGATCTCTGCACAAGTGGGAGGTGACTTTTGAACTCACGCAGCCTCAGACAGGAGGAACATTACACTTTATGAGCCTGTTTAGGGGCTGTTAAGGCTGTTTAGGGGCTGAAAAGTCTTCCCTCATAAATAATGGAGCTGGCTTAAGGGAGACTACCCTGTTTATCTTTAGACAAACAAACCTGCCTTGCAAACACACCCCCCGTATCTATTCCTTCTGGAGAAAAAATAACAAGGGCTGTTGTAAATGTTATTTCCTTTGCACTTTTCTTTAGGGAATTCATGCAGCATTGGTGAGGAGAATGATAGCAATCTATACTAATGTTTTACTTTTCCATGTTGCTGTGTAGTCCTAAATGAGAAATAACCCATAAAGGGGAAAGGAAATGCAAAGTACTTGAGATCAGAGAGTTTGCAGCTCGCCAGCGCTGGCTGTGTGCATTTCCCTCTGTAAGACCTGGGAGATTTCCTTTCCCCAAGGGCTGTGGGGAGTTGGTAGGCACAGAGGATGCCCTGTAGTATACTGCTTGTCTTGACCCTCTTCCAATCCTGCATGTTATGAGTAGAAATGTTGTCTATTTTTTTTAAAGGTTGCAGAGTTAACAGGTTAAACCAATTGCTGTTAAGTTGGAGTTCTAACTATTTGTTGTTAATAATTTTTTGTTGTAATCACCTGTTGTTAAGAGTTTTCCTTTAATTACCTGTTATTGATGGTTAGAAATCCAACTTAGCAGCAGTTAGTTTAACCTGTTAATTCTGCAACCTTTAAAAAAAGGACAACTTTTCTACTAGTAACACTGCACAGGCCCAGGCAGCCCAAGACATCTCTTGCAAAGAAGCAAAGAATGGGATTCTTGTCCACTGGAGGAGAAGATAGCTTGAGTCAGTAAAATCAGTGCTATTCTTCCCTTGCCATGCTACCAAAGCAGCTCACCTGTCTTGTCTGCTCTGGTTTTTACCTGCATTTCATCTCCTGTTTGAGACTCTCAGAGCATGGGGAAGGTTTTGTCAAGTTAGAGGAAAGCAGACTTACAGCTCCTTCATCTCCTCCCAAATGCAGAGAGGAGCAGAAGAGTGAAGATTGTGCATCTATTTTGCATTATTGGGG
>NW_005054304.1:8883108-8888126 GCF_000277835.1 Geospiza fortis
TTGAGGGGGGAGATTGCAACACGTCCACTGGCATTTTCTGTGTAAAAGGGTCACGAATCTGGATCCAATTCTGGCTATAAAATCTTCCCAATTTCTTGAGTCTGTGCTTGAGCCTGGCTGTCAGGAGCAGGTTCTGAGCAAGTGCAACACCATTTAAACCCACATGTGTGCTGTGTGTTAGCTCTCTGAACAGCTGTTTTCTCCACTTTGAACTTTCTTCCCTAATTATTTACAGACAGCCATGTTCATACTTAGGGGTATTTTGGATTCTTTCTGTTAAAGCAAGCTGAGCTTTGAATCCTGTTCTGTGCATTTGCTAACTGGAAAATGAAAGGACACAAAAATTAGCAGTTCTCCCCTCAGCTCAAAACCAGCATCTAAGTACAGGGTGAAGGAGTTCAAATGGGATTGCTGCAGCTACCACCACCACCAAAGCCAGCTGAGCAGGCAGCCTTACATAACCACAGTTAAGTTACTCCTTCTCTGCACTGTTGTTAGCAGTCATATACATATTTCATGGGTTTTCATTATATCCTATAAATGCTGGCACTAGAATACTTTAGCCAGGGCATTCTCTGAATAAATGAAAGGAGAAAATGATGAATGCATTTAGCACATGCACCCACAACTTCACGATAAAAGCCAGCATTTCCCCATACAACACCTGTTGTTGTAGCTGGGTTAATTACTTTTCATTGTAATCAACTGCCTGAAATATTTATCACGGGGCCTGTAATATCCCAAATCTGAAAGCGACACCCAGAAAAACAACACAACTTTGTCTTTAATATTTCAGGTATGATATTCAGTAGGTTCAGCTTATTTTTTTTTCCCTTTGGATTCCTTGCAGGGTATAGTTCATAATTATCATCTTCCATTAATTCAAAACTTTTTGTTCAGTAAGAGTGCATCTTCTCTGATGTGACATCAAAATACTGCTCCTTACAGTAGTGTGTCTGCACCATTATGGGTACTGAATGTAGATTAGCATAATGCTCCCTTTCTCAATTCCATCTTCAGTCCCCTCCCTGTTCACTGCCTTTTCCTAAATTAGGGGATCCATAAACCATACAGGCCTGTGGTGTGGTCCTGATGAATAATGTAGAGTCTCTTTTGTCTGAGATATGAGACTTTTTTTTTTAAGAGGTTTGCAGAAAGGCAAGAGGTGTGACTGGAGGAGCCCTGTGGCTAAGCTCTTGGGGGAGGTATGTGAAAACCTGTCCTGCAAGCCACCTGGCTCTGTCTGATTTCTGATTCTGCTCCTGCTGTAGCTGATGGAACATGGTTTTTGTTGCCTTGCACAGAAGTGGGAATGGGTCTGGTAATGTCAAAGAGCAGCCAGTGCTTTTCAACTTTAGTATTTTATACAGCAAAAGCTAAACTGACAGAACAACTATTGTCCCTAAATCCAGTTCCTTAGCAGCATCAGAAAGTTATCTCAACGTGTGTATTGAGTCAAAACTTGACAGAATACCCAGTCATTGTACTCCAGATTTTGACCAAGGGCAGTGATGTCCTTGTGTTTTACCAACTTCTGCAGTGCAGGGAGGTGGATGGTTTAACTTCAGCCTTCCCCTAAACCCAAATCCTTTATTCTTCAGAGAGCCCAAGGACATTCATTTTTTCTATATAAAGCTGAGGAGTGTTGTCTTTGCCCTGCACCTAGTGAATTCACATTACTACAGAAATAACCAGTTACCTTTGCAGAGTTGGCAGAAGTGGGAGGAAAGCAAATCAGCAAGCCATGTTCTGCTATCCAAAGATTTCCCTTTCCCTGGTTTTGGAGCATGGGCTGCAGTCAGAGCTAAGGAAGCATGTGTGAGAGACAATGCAAGAACAGAAGGGAAAGCTACACTGTGGCCCCTTGGGAGATAATCCACTTGCTAATCCCAGTGCACCTGAAGGAAATCCTCAGCACTTCAAAGGAAGCTGTGAGGTTAAATGGTCTTGGCACACATAAATGATATTGATGTGAGTGCTTTAATAACTGCTTCTGAATCATTCAGCATGTGACACAGTGGGTCTTTTCCTCCATAGTGTGCCTTTTGAGAGTTATTCTCCTTGGAATCCTGTTTGTCAGGGCATGAGTTAAACTGAGTGGTGCTGAAAACCTCCCATAGGTGCCAGCAGCAAGGTGTTCTGCTCACCTCTGGTGTTTAGTGCTCCTCTCCAAAGCCCTTTCAGTGCACTAAAGGGCAGCAATAGCCTTCCTTCTCTCTTCTGCTGCATTTGCCTGTGTCTGGTGTGTGGGAGAGGGCAGGGTCCTTTGGCTGGGCAGGAGCTGTCAGGAGGTGGGTGAGTTTTGGGGCACTGTGGTGTGAACAGGTTCTGCTGCACAGACACCTGTCATTCTGCACTTCTGCAGGGCTTTGCTTTTCTGGAGCCTCTAAAGGAAGATGATAAGCCTGAATGATTGCTGGCTAGTTATCTCAAGCTTTTTTAGTTAGAATGAGCACATGAATGGTATAGACAGAAACAGATAAGTTTTTGATGTCCTCTTGGCAGCGGAATGAACAAAATGGTACAAAATCTATTCTGTTTGGAAGCTAGGATGATTGTCTCAAACAAGCATATCTTCTCTAATTTATGCTGGTGGACAAATCTTTTTTTCCTCCTCTCTATCACAGTAATTTCTGGTGTTCCTATTTGATAAAAGGTAGGAGTGGCAGAGTTCTCTGGAAGTCACACTCCACGAAAGTACTCGAGATAATTTTCAACCAAAATGAGTATGTTTCCAATACCTGATTGGATAAATAACCTGGTCTGATCTCCTAGCCAGCCCTGATCTGATTAGGAGGTTGGATTAGACACCTTTTGCTCTCCCTTTCAACCCAAATTACCCTGTGACCTGAAGTCACAGCATTTGTCTGTAACAGCACATTCAGCTGTTGGGTGGTAAAAATGCAAAGTGAAACAATGGTGTTGGCTCCTTACCACCACTTTCGTGACAAAGAAGGTGTGAGGTCTCCCACAGAGTCACTGCAGCAAGCTGGTGGGAGTTGCAGTGGCTCCCAGACGACTCTGACTTTTGTCACTGACTCAGTTGGGTTGGAAATCAGCTATTTTTAAATCTGTATTTTACTGTTTGATGCACTTCCCCACCCCCCATCCCCCCAAACTGGTAGCTGCTAAAAGTCATGTGCTGAAAATCTCCCAGTTTAAATATCAGCCCCCTTAGGGAGGGGAAAAGAAAAGCTCTACCAAATCATCTGCTACTTTCTTGCACGTTTTCTGTTTCCCCTACTTCTCAGGTGTAGCCTCAGATGCTTACAACTCTCCAACTTTCTTGTTTGCTTTGGGAAAATTAGAGTCTATGTGGCTATTAATTGTATTTTTTCAAGTATAGCTCTCAGGTTGGAGGAAGTGTGGTTAGTTGGCTGTTCCAGGCTTTAAACTCTGGGAAATTTAAAGGGAGAGTCGTGGCAGATGAGCTGTCCATCAGTGAGATTGTTATTCTCAGGTCTAATGTCATATCCATGTATAACAAGATAGTGATTGACAGGAAAGTTTGTTTTGGAAGGAGCAAAGGTCAAGGTTTTGCTGACAGCTTAACAATGGAAATATTGCATCACCAGGATATTTTATGGAGTGATACATACATCTACATAAATGTAACATATGATGGTGGAGCACTGTGCAAGATGAAGCTCTGAGCTAGGATGGAGTTTTAGAACACTTATAAAAATAAGTTATCTGTGCTTTATCCATCTTTTTGAGGAATAAACTCAAAGTATCTGCGGGCATGGCTCTTGCAATGAATTTGGCCCACATCACATGGAAGAGCCTTCGCTGCAGAGTGCTGTGGTTGAGTGGGCAAGATATTAATTGACTTTGTCAGTGACTTCCTTGGGGACCTTGAACAAATGATTGCACCTGTGCATTACTTTCCCCTCCATTTAAAGGGGAGAAAGCATTTTGTCTGTCTTGAGTTTTAGGTATGAAAACTCCCTAAGCCCTCTTGGCTATAAAAGAATTAGTTTAAAAAATCTGAAAGATACATAAAAGAGAACAACTGAGAAGAAAGATGTTCAGAATATTGGTCCTTCTGGAAGACTTTCCCAATTTGTCTCTTCTGGGAGTTTTTTATTTTCGTTTTGTTTTTTAATTTCTCTGCTGTACTTTTTCTTGGGTGAGCTCACTTCCTCTTGTCCCAGCCTGATTCTCAAATAATCATCCTTTCTTGACTTTCCTATGAAAATTATTTTTGCACTTAAGTACATTAAACTAAAGACTAAGAGTTTTTAATTGCTGTCATAGTTGACATTTAAGCTATTTTTTCTGCTTTCTTCTGTTCCATAGTGTCCAAGGCTCCCTTTCCTGAGTCTCTGCTCCAAAATTGGATTTTTTTTCAACTTTCTCTTTCTGCACTGCAACCTGTCAGTAGTGATCTTCAGCACTGCCTGTGCTATAAACCCGAAGAGGACAGACCAAATAAACCGGCAAAATAAAAACTGAAAGCAGCTCCCCAAAACACACAGCCTAAGTGTTTAGTTACCATTTGAATTAGGCACTGAAGGTCAACAAATTCAGGCCCTGCTGGAGCAAGTGGGTCACTGGGAGCTGTGGCTGAGAGCTCTCCCTGCTGCCCCGTCCCTTTGTTCCCACATGAGGATCTCACAAAAGGCGTTGTCTCCTCCGTCTTTCCCTGCCTTCCCCACCACGGTTACCTGTGCTCTTCAACCCCTCAGATCCATCCTCTTCCCCAGTGATTAAGCTCCTTTTCCATCATGGATGGTAATTCTTGTCTTCTCCCATACCTGGAAAGCTCCATGCCCTGGGTTAACCAAAGGTGCCTCATTTCCCTATGCCATAGAACAGCAGGAGAAGGCATGATTATAACAGAGAAACAATGATAATGCAGTGAAGTAGCTTCCAGGCAGTATTACTCATCAAAGCAATTAATTACTTGAATAATGGATGCATTTTAATTTTTAAAACCTTAACTCAGTACCAATATTTTTTAACTTAAAAAATAATAACCTTATTTAGTTAAAATTAAATCATTATTTCATTACTAG
>NW_005054304.1:8888136-8890708 GCF_000277835.1 Geospiza fortis
TAATTCAGCACTGTAAGATATTAATCTTTTACTAGCAGCTCTTTATTTCTCATGTACTTGCAAGTACTAGCACTTCTGCATAAGCAGAAAAAGAAGGAAAAAAGCAGACAAGTTGTACTGTTCATGCCTGATAGATACTGATGCAGGAAAAGCTGGGCACAACTGTTATTCCCCTCCTCTTGGCAAGAAATGCTAATGATTCAGGTTTTCTAAGGTCTCATGTCTTCATTATACTTCCCATAGTATTTCTTATGGCATTCTGTGAAACTAAAACCCAAACCCACAATGTCTGCCTCCAAACCAGAGCATCCTGCTCTGCCACAGCGGCTGGGGCGCTTCAGTACTTGGGGTTCCTGTTGGAGATTTCCCCAGTGGGGGAGCTGCCCCATCCCAAGCATGCTGACCTGCAAATGCTGCCCAGTGAGGGCAAAGGCTGCTCTGGGCTCTTGTGAGAGCAGCTCTCTCTCTGCAGAAATGCACTTGAGGAAGGAGAAGCAGCACATCTACTTTCATGTTAGGAATGAGGGTTTATTTTGGAATTCTTAGCAAGGGCATCTCCCAGGAGGCTTTGCTTGACTCAGTAAGGCTTCTTTTAGTACCTTGAGCCACCAACAGCATCTACCACATACAATTCTTCCATCTCTAAAGGCTTTTTGCCTGGATTTTGTGAACCATATAAATAAGTAGCAGTTGCTCTCTTATCTAATTGAAGCTTTTTATGGGTGAACAAGGGGCAGACAATTCCAATAAGGTTCCTTTCCACCTGATTCACCCAAACTGATCTTTGAGATGACTGCATTGGCCCACTATAATTTTATGTATTTTCAGTTCTCCTCTGCCTGGTTTCATGAGGCAGCAGCACTACCTGTCTGAGGGGGAATGTGATCTTTGTATGCTGCTGTTCAGGGCACACTTAAGGACACAGAGATTCCAGTGACCAGCTTGGTTCCAAACCCCCTCTGGTGCAGAGCTGTCATGGAGTGTGTGCCCATGGAGGCACTGGGCAGTGATGTCACATTCCAGCAGACTACCAGCCCTCTGCACAACCCCCAGCATGGCCCACAGGATTTGCCTGTTGGGTTGGCAGGCCAGCAACAGGTTGCCTTTCCAGCAGTATCTATTTTGGGCAGTATTTGTTGATTAATGTGTCCAGCTCTGGCCCATAATCCAAGGGCTGGGGGAGTCTATTTTGAGAGCAGAGATCCAGCAACTCTCAGGTGTGACAGTGGTCAGCAGAGGGATTATCTTGCAGCTTCCTCCAGGTGTCTCAGAGCATGCTGGATTTCAAATGCTTCCCTTGGCTTGCTTTTTCCAAGTCCTGCCTCTGTTTTTATGACCAGCATTCAGGTGAAGCCTGAGCTGCTGAGGCAGGCTGGGGAACAGGCAGGTGTGTGATGTTGAGTGCAGGCATTGTTAACCAGGTTTTGAGCAACGTAACTCTGTTGCTTTTAAAGATGCTTTTCTTAAACCCTGGAGATTTTGGTTTGTTTTGTTCTGTTGTTTGGGTATTTTTTTTTACGTTGTTCTACTCCAGTGCAGTTTTGCTGTACAGTTCTTCGTATAGGTACTGATATATCCCCACATATTCTTTATTCCCCTCTCACTGTAAGAGCAGCAAAATCTGGGCAAGCACAGGGCCAGTGCCGTTGTTAGGCTGCCCAGCCGCACCGGGGTGAGGGCAGCCCCACATCTATGGTGTGCCAGGGGGATGCGCTGCCAGAAACCCGAGCTCAGCTCTCTGCCAAGAGGAGCAGGGCCAGCACGCCGAGCCCAGGCTATTCTGTGAGCTCTCACAGGCAGAGAAAGCTGACAGGCAGTTCTAATCCACTCTGCTGGTACCCATTAGATGACAGAGCATCAGTGCAGGAAGGAAAAAAACCCTGATAATTGAAGTCACACACCACGCGGTGGGGTTGGTTCCTGAGAAATTGGCAGGAAGGGCTCAGTCAGGACCACCTGAGCATGTGCCTGTCAGCTCAGTGGTAGCAAATGTTGCCTGTATTTATATTTGTGTTCTCTCCCCTCTGCAGAGGGAGGTGATATGCCCTGCAATGGTGTATGTTACAGACACACTGTAGGAAGACACAGAATCCACACTGGGGCTGTAATATAAACGTTTTTGGTGTGGGTTCTCTTTAATTTTGTCATACAGGAGCAGGCACGAACCTCAGATCTATGTTTGAGGGCTTATATGGGATTCACTTTCAGGAACTTTCTTAAATGAAATTTACAAGGCAATTCTACATCAGCGTTACACTGGTGTCACTGCAGACATATTCTGGTGACAAGCGAGGGGACGCAGTGGAAGGAATACAAGGTCAAATGTAAGAGCTCTGGCTAAGTGACTGCCCCTAACTATGTCTCTGCATTATCCAGGGCACTGTGGGCCCTGACCCAGCTGGCTTCAGCTATTAAACCCTAATAATTAATAAAAACCACTGTAAGCTGAGGTTTGCTGTTGCAGTGCCCGCTGTCTGCTGGCACAAGCTTTGAAGGAGTGCAAGGGAAGGCTTTCTGTCAAACACACTCACACCCAAGTTCAAATTTACCATTTTTATCTTCAAAGCACAGC
>NW_005054304.1:8890718-8942283 GCF_000277835.1 Geospiza fortis
ACAGCTACATGCTTCCCAAACAATGGATCTGTCAGCCACAACAGAGAGACTTGGAAGTGTGGGAGACAAAGATCTCTAGGCAACTTGGCCCACGATTATGGAATGCCTGGAGGAGATCAAAACCACCACAAAACTTGCCACCTTCAAATCAAATTTAAAGACCATGGCTTTTTATTTGTGCTTCCCCCCAGTACACCATCCCCTCAGAGAAAAGAAGAAAGTCGGTGCAAAAAACACGTGCTTGTAGGGGTGGGGAGGCAGGAGGTAAGATGGAAATGTGGATCTCTTTAGCTGTTTACTTGCACAGAAGGTGCTTGGGGTCACTGAGGAAGAGTCTGATATAAATATTCAGACACCTTAACATAGCTGGAAACATTTTTGGGACTTATTTCAGTGATACTTGTAGAGGTGTCTGCTTTACAATGTTCTTTACAGAGCCCTGTATCCAGACCCTGATGAAACTACCTTAGGGGACAGACACTTGGTGTTAGTTGAGGCTGAAAATGGAGCCAGTTCTGAAATACATGCCAGGAAAAAGCTGATGATCAAAAGCAAACCCCTAACTCAGTTTCAAGTCTCTGCTTCTAAGGGTGTATGTGGTTAAATAGGAACAGGCATGGGCCTTGCATCTACATTTCTGAATGCTTCCCAGGAGGCCCACTCTCATGGACACTTGACATTTCTCCTACATAAATTAAATTGAAGTGATGTCTATGCAGTTTAGGATTAGAGGCGCTTCCCAGTGCCTCTCAAAAAAAGTGCTGGCATTTTGTTGATATTAGTATTTCTAATATGACATAGTGGGAAGAACAACATTGTGTATACAAGAAATAACATGGTATGTATAGATGTTCCAGGAAATTTATTTTTTTCCATTTGTAGTAGAAGAATAAGTACAGAACAAATTAATAACAAATATTTCAGCAAATTAATATCTTACTGGTCCATCCAGTCCTCAATTTTGTATACAATCTTTTCATATTTAGGATGTGTATCCTCCTTCAATGTTTTGAGTGACTTACTATATTTTATAGGCCTTATTTTTTTTTCTTTGCGATTACCCAGAAACTTTATTTTCCTTGCATATTTAATGTATTCTGAAAATAGGTCCTGAGAACCATCAGAACTATTTCATCTTATTATTTTTGCTTCTACTTTTTGATTCAACATTGCATTCCCAGAATCATAGAAAGGAATCATAGGATTATTTAGTCTGGAAAAGACCTTTGAGATCATAGAGTTCAAATTAAACAAGTTACAATTACAGTTACAATTTAATGTGTAAACACATTAAACAGTAAACAGGCATTCAGAGACAGCTAATTGTTTCATTATGAACTACCTATTTACACTCATAGCAAGAATTAGTCATGTATAGAACATCTGAGAGTAACACCAGCAGTTCACATTTTATCCCAAACCCCAACAGCTACCATGTCCATTTTCCTATGGCTGCAGCAGTAGAAAGTTCCTTGGTCCCAACCCTTTGTTTGACAGTGTATCTGTTATTTTGCTTTGAGCCCCAACCCCTTCAGGAACCCTTTTCCCAAAATCTTAGCAGATGTGTGTAGGTGGCTGGGGGATGCACTGAAGCCTGAGAATGAGGAGAGCATTTTGTAGTGGTGTAAGTGAAAACACAGGCATCTCTTTGAATAGGTGACATTGGCTGAAGATGGGTGTTCTGCACGTGAGATTAGGAGGAGGGCGTTGCAGGAACAGTGCAGATTAGTAGTGGGAAAGGGGGAGAGAAAGGAAAAGAAATCACCTTGATTAGAGACCCCTGGATCCCTACCCTGGACCATCAATATCCACCTCCTGACTGCTCCAGGAGACTTGCTCTGGCCCATTCTCCAGATATGCTGAGATGTCTTGAGTCACCCAGCTTGACCTGTACCATCAGCTGCTCACCTCTCCAATAAAAGCGTTCTCTCATGTGAGCACATCTGCTAGTTCACTCATAGGAAATAAAGGCTGCTCAGGACTGAGTACTAAATTAAAGTAATAAACTATCACAGACCCCCAGATGTAGCAAGGGAACAGCTTCATTTACCTACAGATCTGCACGTTCTTGGAGTTCCTATAACACACTACCAGCTAGCAGTAATTTCACTCAATTAAACTCTTCTTCAGGACTATGCCCTTTGGTGACATTCAAAACAATCTCTTCTACTGCAAACTGTAGTAACACCGCTGTATACAATTCAGTTTGTGAGGACCTGGTAGAAAGTGCAGGAGATGCACTGCAGAATGGGGGTAGCATTTCCCACAGTTGTGGGGCTTGAATTTCTAGCAAGACAATCATGCTTGAAGACACGGGAGGCAGAGGTGACTTGCTGCATATCACTTCTACCCAGATCCATGGAGATGTCCCTTTCTTTCTGATTTCTTTTTCTTTGTCTTAGACTGCAGTTAAATTAGTATTTTCCTCAAAAAAAAAAATCTTAGGTATTGATAAAACTTTTTTTTTAATAGCTGTAAATAGAAAACAATTGTGAGTGTCTGTCACACAGGTAAACTGTTCAGTTTTCACCAGCAGTCTGCAGGATACTTTGCTGAGCTACAGACAAATCTTGGGATTTTCAACTGTGTAGAAAGAGCTAAACCACAAAAATCTGGTTTTAGTCAGTGCTTTACCTGACTGACCTCTTAAATTCAAGGTTTAACTGTGTGCAGACATCGAGCTTGTGAACCCTTTGCCTAGAGAAAGACACCAGATTTTCCCAACCTGTTCCTGGTCTTTGTATTCCTGTGGGTGATTCTGGGTTGAGTTCACCAGCTGGACTTTAATTGCTCTGTATCTGAATGCTGGCTCTTCTCTGTATGGGGGTGGCAGAAGCAGGTCTGCATACCCACAGCAATCCTTCCCTCTTCACCCTCTCCATGTGGCTAATCCCACTCCGGGTGTAGGTGGTGGGCAGGCACCAGAGCTGGTGGACCACTGGCAGATTCTTTTTGCTTCTTTGCCTGTTTCTGCTCCATGGTTCTGCTTCATTCCTTCTTCCAGAGGAAAATAAATTCCTGCCAGGTCTGGAATGCCTATTTTGTATGATCACAGCCTTCTCTCCTTTTTATCTCTGAAGAGTCCCAGAGAGAGGGAATTGTTTGGATGTACAAAGCATTTCTTTTACAGAGGAGAAATGCTTTTGCTTGTAGGCTGTGATGCAATTCAGCTTTCTGCAGTATTGGTTTCCACTCCCTTTGTTTTTCACTGTCAGCAAGTGTTACCGGGTATACTACACCACATTTTCCTGTCTGTGACTAAGGATTTCTGTATTGGCCAAGGATGGAAATAATAGTAAAAAAGGTCTTGGTGGCCGTGGGTCTTGTTCTTTTCAAAAAGCCCACTCCCATGGCAACAAGGCCTATTAGAAGGTAGCAGTCTTGTCACCACAACTTTAAGTCCTAATAATTCAACCAAAAAGATAAAACGAAATGTGGCAACTTTATCTTGCTCAATCTCTTACATAAAGTCATTTCTCAGAAACTTGATCAGTGGTAGAGACAACAAGCATTTAAAGAGGAGAGGCTTTGAGAGGGGAAAAATCCATTCACATCCGAGTTTTGAAAGATGAGTGAAAGATGGAAGAAAACATGATATTACAGCAATCTTTCTGCTTCTCTTGCACAGTGAACAATTGACCCAAAGTTTAGGATTTTGAGATTTTTATGATTAATAGGCCAGCTGGAGATTTGAAATTTACCTCCTATGTGAAATAACATTTGCTTTATGAAATAATTATTGATTGCAAACACTTCTGCCAACAAAGAAAGAAAAGAAGAAAAAAAGAGTTAAAAATACTTTTGATTAAAGCAGTTATATCTTCTTCACAGATAATTTTTAAAAGCAGCCTATACTTAAAATGTGCATGTGTTCCTATGGGCCTGCAATAGGATTTCCTGTGTCTGTTACCTGTCCTGACTTCAGAATAATTGTGTGACTGCAATTGGCAGTGTGGGTTGGCTTTAGGAGTTGAGGAAAAATTTATCTATTAATTATAAGTGGATCTTGCCTAAATAATTGCATGTAGTAAGGAAATGCCAGTTTCTGCCCCTGTCACAATGACAAGTCCTGGTGTTACCATGGCTCAAGGTGGTTTGAGCTGAATGAAAGCCAGGATGGGGCACTGCTTCCATACAAGATGTACTGGAATTTAATTTTTGATGTGAAACCTATCACAGGCTGCCTATAAAGTTGTTGGGAGTCAAGTGCATGGGGTTGAACTCGGGGTGTTTTGGGAATGAGGGTGGCACTTGCTTGTCCCTTGCAAGGGGGGGAAGAAACTGCCCCCACTGCCAGCAAGGGCTCATCTGTGAGAAGCTGGCAGAGCCAGGTCTCCTCTAGAGCTGCCTGGTATCCAATTTAAGTTGCTATAAATGGGAAGGCCACAGGTCTTGTAGGCTGCTCAGCATACTGCAGTCACCCTGCAGAGCACAGAACAGGCTTGTGAAACAGGAGCTGGGAAACCAGGCAGAAAAAGCCACACTGAGTGAAATGGCAAGCACAGAGGCAGAGGTGTTTCACAAGGCTCTCACTTTCCTCCCCCAAGCAGGTTGTAGCAAAGTTCTGCCCTCAGTGCAGTCTGTAGCCCACATGCTCTCTCTTCTGGGGTTTGGTTGATAAACCAAGGGACAAACCTGAGTGGTAATCCCACAGGAGGACTGTGGCTTATCTTTCAAAATAGCTGAGAGGTGCACACAAAATGAGCTGAGGTGTATTTTTCACCATCTTAAAAAAACAAAGAAATTTTGATGACAAATGAATTCTATCGTGTGTGCCTGATATGGAAAAGAATGTAGCAGGTAAACAGAAATAATTACAAAGCTAGAAAGTTTTCATTTTTACTCTGAAACTCTCCTTTTTGGTACATCTTTGCATGAGGCCAAGTTATTCTGGGACTGGATCTCCTTTCAGAGATAAGGGCAGAGTAATTTGTTTCCCTTTGACAGGAACATGGGTTAAAACATTCTTTGCCAGTACTCGGATCTTTCTTTGTTCTTTTGTTGGTATAATCAGAAAAAGGACTAAAAGACCTTTTAGTCAATAATAAGAAACTGCCAGCTTCTGAAGTTCAGTTTCTTTTCCCCTGTGACGGTAATATCATGACAGTATTTTGTGTTTTAGTGGGCACAAATGTCAGTGCCCTCATGCAATGTGAGCCTAGGTTAAGTCCTTTCCTAAATGAGCAGGTAGGCTTGGCTGTACTAGTGATATGGATAAAATTCTCTTTTCACCAGCTATTTCTGATCATTTATTCTGGATATTAATTACTGTATACCAAGCTTCCACAAACCTGATTTTCAGTAAATTTGTGTCAGGTACCAGATTTTATATCCACCCCTGTTTATTCTGTTGAATCAAGTGAAAACCTCATAGTAGCCTTTGTGAGAAACCTCAGATTAAGTTTTGTGCTGGGGAATGGATTGGCTTAACCCTAAGCAATGCTGGTGCTAGCATGACTTTAGAGCTTGTGTTCCTGAGTCAGGCTGATGTGTGTGCCTGCAGAGAAACTTGTAACACTTTTTGATATGTGGCATAGGGTTGTTTTTTCATTTGTCATACTTTGCTGCTGTTAGTGGGTAGTGAACTGCTCCATTGGACAGAATATCTTGTGTGAAGTGGTTAAAATGTGTTTTCTGGTGCAAAAAAGCAGAAAGATGAGTAAAGGGCACATGACTCCTCTTTCCAGAGGCTTCTCTTTAAGCTGGATTGGAAAAAGTTGAACTATAATTTTTGGGCATGAGCCCACAAGAACAACTAGTCTGAGTAACTGTATATATTTCAGTGAATGAGAAAACTAAACTAGTTCAGAAAACATTTGTAGTAGTTTAGAAAACTATTTGAAATAATGAAATTGAATTTGTAAAGCTGTAGGGTTGTTTTAAGAGACAGCTAAGGGAATGATGGAAATAAACAGAATCCTTGTTTTCTAGTCATTTCTAACACATGATAAATTCTTCATGCCTGGACTACATCTTTCTGGTCATAGGGTTTTCCCTAGAGAGTTTACAATGTTGTTGTAGTGTAATTTATTGGAGCAGAGCAGTGGAAGAGTTAGTGTGAATGAAAGCAAATTCAACAAATGCAAGGCTTTTGTTGTTTTCTTGTCTTGTGTGGGGATCTAGAAAACAAAAGGACAACTACTGAGATCTGCTGTGCTTATTACAGTAAGGTAGAGCTGGTGAAATAATGCAGGTGGGGAAGAGCATTTTGGCCACTTCCTGACCTTCTCTATGTCCCCCAACCCCAGGGATGGTGCTGCTGTGTGTGCTGACCTCATGTGTACAGCTTCCCACAGCACAATCCATGTGGTAGCCTGTGCAAATCACACCAGGTATGCACTCACATGTGTCTGCTTGGGAAATCTCAGAAATCAATAGCTCTCAGGACAGGAAAGAAAACTGTGGGAATTTAGGGCACAAGGAGTATTTCTCTGTCTGCTCTGAGGGGTCCTAACCCCCAGAGAAACACTGCCTTTAGCCTTCGTCCATGGAGAGGACTTCCAGGACTTTGAGACAGACTAAAATCTACCAAAGTGTGACATAGATAGTAGAGAGTACTACAGTATGTCACTTGGGTGAGAAATCTAGTTTTTGGGATTTTTAGTCTAGTGTCAATAGGAAGCAAGATGGAGGAATTTGAGTGTAGTCCCTGTCTTCTTCTTCATCTACTCAATTTTCTGCAGTGTTGCTAGCACAGGGTGATTGGTCAAGGAAAGCACAGCGCAGAGGTTACACAGACAATCAAAGGAGGAGTCATTAGTAGATAAGTAGAAATAATGTAGGTTTTAAGAGTTAATTAGATGAGACAACTTTAAAAGACCCGAAAACTGTACATTTTGGGGGCCATTTTGCGGTGCTTTTCCAGCGTGCTGAGCCTGGTGTAGACAGCATGCAAGACTTTAGATAAGATAACAATAAACAAGCAGCTGAAGACCAAAAAAGTCCTGTGCATCTCCTTTTTTCGGACACAAAACTAGTACAAGAGAGTTTCCCCCATCCAAGGAGCCCCCAGAAGGGCTCAACATTAAACAAACATCAATAACTGGTACCCTGACAGAAAACCAAGGAGTAACAAGAGCTGCTCCTGGCTGGGGAACTTCTGTAAAATGACATAGAAATCTGCATGTGAACTTTTGTATAGTGTTTAGTAGTGCTGGGGAACATGCTGACTTGCTGAAGGCTGTGCTATTTATAAACAGATAAGGAGTTTTAGGGAATTAGGGATTTAAAATGTTATAAAAGTGGTTTTCTGCCATGCATAGATGTACAAACTGAAGTAAAGGATTTTAGCACAGATCATTAAGTCAGTTGGGCAGCAGACATGAACAAGACTCCTTCCTCACAGCACTGCATGTCACCTTCCCCCAAGCTCTGGCATTTCCTTATACATTATCCTTTTGTAGGCTTTGTTGTTGTTTTTCCAAACTCAACAGGAGATCACACAAATACAAACGCCCATGCACAAGGTATGACTTGGGTTACCGTCGCACCCTGGAGAGTAATACTCCGTGCTGGTTTTACATGTCCCTTCTCTGTGAGGCTTCCCACGTGATGCTGCTCAAACAGAGCAAGCAGGAGGCAGGAACAATGTCCCTCTATGCGCTGCTGGGCCCGCATTGTTCCGTGCAGGGCCCGCTGATGAACGTGAGATGGCAGAGTCATCGTCATTAGGCGGAATTTAATAGCGAATCAAAGTTCGAGGGGAGAATAGAGCGATCTCAGCTTCAGCCTCCCTTGGGCCCTGCTGAAAGATTAGAGAGAAAGAGTAGGGCCTTGCTAAGTTGAATGTATCAGATTGTTTTTCAGCAATAGTTACGCCTGTTGTAAACCTCTGAGAAACACCCAGTTTAACTCTTTGGGAAAAGCATTGCAAAGTCTGGGGAAGATGGCGAGAGGGCATGTAAGAGGGAAAGGTGATGTTTGGTTTTATTTCTTTGCTGCTCATTGCAGAAAGAATTTCATGCTTCAGAAATTCTTGTTTGTATAAATTAAGCTACGATCTTTCTTAAGGGATGACATCTCTAAACTCTAGTGAGCATACGTGAGCCAAGGGAGCCAGGCTCCAGGAAGACTGAGAGTACAATTTTCCTTGTTTTCAGTATGCTTTTTCCACTCCAAATGCTTTACCACTGGAGGATTTTCTTTAAATTATTTTTCAATTTTCCACATAACTTCTCAAAGTGCTGTGGGTGAGGTGTCTGAGAGCTGTCAGCACAGGGCAGCGAAGGAGTTAATGCAGAGTGTGAAGAGGGGGAGTGACCCCAGGAAAACTCCCCTACCAGCACCTGTACCTCAGGATCAGACAAAGCTAACAATGAGAAAGCAAAATGTGTTAGGTGATCTTCCTCCTGTGGTGCCTGAAATGTCACTGGGCACTGGCTCCTCGCCTCCTATTTCCAGCCTCCTTTCAGCCAAGGCTCTCAGTGAAAAGACAGATGATGGCACCCCTTCGTATCAGAGCCTGGTGATCAGCTGGGTTGTCCCAGAAGTTTTATTCCTTTGTTACTGCCTTGGGATGTGTTATGTAGCAGCGATAAAATCGCTACAAAGAAAGCTAAATATCAGCCAGAGAGATCTGCACACAGATACAGATGTAAAAAAAACAAAACAACAAAGTAGGCAAAACTGGGTTTGAGGCCCCTGTTTCTCCTGGCCTGCCCAGGAGCCTGCCTTCCCTGGGCTGTGCTGGGGCTGTCTCCAATAGCCCCTAGCAGTTTCACTCTGCTCCCTGCAGTAATTTTGGCAGCTTCTCATAATCCAATAAGCATCCCCCTGAAGTGCCTCCAAAGCTGTTTCTGTGGTTTCTTTGGCCAGGTCAGCGGGGACACTGGAACATGCCCTTTGTTCCTTTGCCTCCTTAAGGGAAGCAGGAGCTCTTGAGGATGCAAGAACATTTTGGTTTGGGCTTTTTCTTGTTGAGTGGATTACTTCTTGTTCAGGAAATAGACAGGATTGGAACACATTTGTGGTTTTGTGGATGCTTATGGGTCTGTTTAGGCTGTAGGTGCCAGTGCTTTGCAGTACTGCCCTGTGTCTCGCAAGACTGATTTTTTTTTTCTTTTATTTGATGCCAGGCATTTCAGTTCACATTATTGCAGAACCTAGAATTTTTGAGAATAGCCTTGAAACGTCTATTTTCAAACCTCTTCTCCAAATGTCTAGCAATCTCCTCTCTCTTAATCCTCCCTCCCACAACACCTTCAGTTTTGTGACCAGAGGGAAGTCACCAAATGAGGAACTATATCCTCAAGATACTTTTGTTTTTAAATCCCTCGCTCTTGCTGGAGTAGAATCCCAGTATTTGAAATGGAGACCTTACTGGTGTGAGTGAGGACAATATCTCCTTCTGTAACATCAGTGGCCCACGGTGCCAAACCAGAGACCCTCACTGCATTCAGCCTGGGGCTTCCCTGCTCACTGACTTCTCCATTTCCTGATGCCTGTCATTCTCCACTCTCCTACAAGTGCTCCCACCAAGTCCAAAATCTCATCTTTTCATCTCAGCATGTTAAAAAAACAAACCAACAAAAAACCCCAATGGAAAAAAACCAACCATTTTAATTGTGCATTTATTATTTATGTTTTGAGGGTCTCAATGAAACTCAGCTTAGTTCACCCCAAGGTCTTTGGTACACTGCAGGTATGTGGGTCAGCCCAGCCAGCCCTGCCTGCACTGCATTGGGTGTCTGCCTGAATGTTGGAGTGGATTTTAGCCCAAAATGTCTTATAAAATGGTTGCAGATCGTGTTCTCTGAGTCAAAGGCACATCTCACAAAGGACCTTTAACTTAGAGAAAGTCAGAGCGCACTCACCTGGGAAAAGGGTTTGAGCCAAACATTTTAGAATAAGAGACCCAGGATACAAAGGGCACCACAAATGATTGCAACATTAGTAGGCAGAAAACTGTAGCTAACCATCCTGTCCAGAGAGGCATGACTTTGAATGCTGATCAAGGCTATTTTGTCTTGCTGACCGCTTAGAGTTTGGAGAGGTAGACTCATGGGAGTCTTACTAAACCACTAACTCACCATGACTGACCCCAGCATATCGGCCTTTCACACTACATGACTCTGAGCCAGCAAGCTTGAGTTTACTGGTGTGTTTCAGACTAATTAGGCTGGTTTTCTTTAGCATTTCTAATGAAATCCTACCTCTGCAGAAGTATGTGTGCACACAAAAAAAGAGACCCCAAATGAAAACCAAAATGAAATGAGCTACACAATAGTGACAAACTATTTTCTTGCTTTGCTTTATTAACCAGCATAAATGTTGAGTCCCTCTTAAATAGCCCTAGGCAGTACAGATATTTTTTGCTAATACAATGATGAGAAAAAAGAATGCTCCTTTTTTTCCTCAGAAGAAACACTGTCTCTGCAGTCTGAGTGGCTTTCCAAGCTAAACCTGAACACTAAAAAGCAGTCAAAGCATTTAAGGAAACATAAGTGTTTGGGGTCAGTTGATGTTTGAATAAATCCTTCTGTAAGCTGACAATTGTCTTTATTTTTCTGTCTAGAAGGCTACTTGACAGAATGCAAAATGAAAATATTCTCATTCAGTAATATGCTGGTTCTCTGACAAAATTTTAAATCCCCGTCCTACATGCACTGTCATTACCAAATATTTGAAAATTAAGTGAGGGGAAATTTGAAGTTGACTGGAGGCAGATCACATTTCTTAAATGAGGCAAAGTTTTGCTTGGTTATATTTAATCTTCTCTGAGGAAATTGGGCAGCAGGGGAGCCTTACCCCCTCCCAAGGTGTGTGAGGAACAAGAGCAAGCATAGGGATGGTGCCCTTGAAGTGGGGTTGTCACACACACCTGCTGTAATGCAATTGCAAAGATTGCTACAAAAGTGGTCTCAGGCTACTTGCCCCAGACAGTTCTTGGCAGTCTGAGACAGGAGCTGGGGACTTGTTCTTGCTGGTTGCATGCATGCAACCTGGGAAGACGCTCAAGCCCTGTGCCAGAAACTTGTGCTCTCAGAGATATTTTGTGCCCATAGCATCAAACAGGAAAGGCTTCCTGATCTGTATTGTGTGACCTGACATCAAGCTTGCATAATTTGACTCATCCATTTGGGAAGAGTTCTCATAAAAAACACTTGGGCAGACATAAAAGTAAGTAAGTTTTCAACTCTGTGTGAGTTTGTGTATGCATTTGCATGTATGGATGCAGTGTAGAAAAACACAGCTATATATTTTTTAGGGTACTGATGGGTGATTACCTGCACTGATTGCTGATTATTAATGTACTGGTTATCAGGCTTCTGTGATGTGTAGCTGGTTCCCTTACCTATAGTACCATTATAGGGAATTAGGCTGGTGATATTACATGAAAATGTGTATGTTCTGTATTTCTAAACAAGAGCTGCTATGATATATTTGATATCAGAACTGGACGATTTTTTTATTTTCAATACTATTAGAAATACTGGTATAGGATGCCAGGACTCACATGTGGTCTCTCTTGCCTTCTCTGTCCCTAAGTACATTGTAAATTGAGATGGGGGAATAACCACAGTCCCACCACAACATTTGAGTTCTCAGCTCATGAAAAGTGCACTAGACACTGCCTGTAAATATTGTCCCTTAGAGTTTCAGAACAGAGAATAGAAATCTAAAAGAGTAAAAATGAAAATTTGTCCCGCTTGTTGCAGTGAAACCGGAGAGTTATAAAGGACCTCTGAACAATATTGAGTTTGGGGTAGCACAATCACATCACAAAAGATTTACCTTCACTCTGCAAACTCAATATAGGGCAATAACAATCTATTACAAGCAGAGCACTACAACGTCAAAGGAATATTTAAAAGAACTAGACAGAACCTTTAAATCACAAAAATTGAGTTAGGTTGTCCCAGAGGAAACACCCTGGGGACAATTCCTAGCAGGATTTTCAGGAGGTGTTGTTCAATTACCAAAAGTTGTATCCAATGTGTATCTTAAACATAACCAGTAATCTGTCTGCTTCTAAAAACCTAAGGGACAGCAAGAAAAAGTCATCAGTCCTAAAGGAATTATTGAAGTGGCAAAATGATAGCAATTGCCATGTACATGCATGGCCATATGTCCCCTGGGTCAAACAAGGGATTCTGTTGTAAAGCCTCTATCTGCACCAGTTGTGGAAGTAAGACATTACATATCTATCACAGATACCATTCCCTAAGTGAGTAAGTCAGCCTGCTTGAGAAAGAGGTGGCATACATGCCCCATGTCTCTGAAAGTGTAGCGACAGCAGTGACAAAACCAGCAGGTACAGAAAAGCATGGAGACCAGAAACATACCAGCTTCCCAGGCAAATTCCAGTTGATGCTCCTTTTCAGTTGCTATTTCCTCTCACAATAACTAAGAATTTATGAAGCAGTTATAACTTGTAAACTGTTGAAAGTGACTGTCGCTGGTGTTGCATCAAATACAAAATATGCATTTTTTGTGAAACATACCTTCACAGATCCTCCTCTAGCTGTCTGTTGTGCACAGTGCAACAGTTCATGGCTACAGCTGAGGAGGCATTGCTGCAGAGGGATGGACTCATCTGAGTTGCAAGAGAAGCTGATCCTGGCTGCAGTGGCAGGGTTGACCTCATGGATGCAGTAGGACACTGCAGGAGCCGTGTCAGTGCAGCCACAGCTGCCTGTGCCTTCCGTGGGCCAGCACAGGGCCAGCATGGAATGAGCCAGGGTGGGATGATGAGCCTGGCTCACAGCATCCCTGGAGCGGTCATCCTTTGAGAAAAAGCCCTCCGATCCTCTCTTCCAGAGTCCAAACCCCAGCTGATTACTTAGCCCCCTTCATGCCTTGTAGTGTAATTTGCTGTTAAGGTGGTGCTCCTCTGTTACCTGCTAAGTTCCTTTGGGGCATCAATGCAAGGTCCTTGACTGAGGGCATATATTAGGTCTTATTTAGCCAGCAAGGCAGCCATGCCACCACTCTTTACACTAGTTGCATACCACTTTTTCAATCAGAAATGATGAGAAATGAGACAAAGCTAGTGCCTATTACCCTCCTTTTCCAGATGCTGCAAGATGAGCAAAAGTGAGTGTGATCATAATATTGGTAAAACAGAAACCAGTAATGAATAAACTGTCTGCTGATGAGAAAGCACTGTCATCAAGGAGGCACTAACCTCCATAACCTCCATATAGACAACTGCCAGATTAACCAGATGCTGATATTCTGCAAACGCTCAGCAAAGAAAATCAGATTCAAGAAGGTGAGCACAACAAAACAATCTTCTCCACCTGTGTCTCACCAATACCTCTGCTCTAAGGTGTAACAGAGTATGTATAGAGCCATTAAGGAGGTAAAATAGGAATTATTGTGCACCCACATTTCAGGAGAATTTGATTCCAATTAATGGAAGGGGCAGTTGGGTACTTAACCAAACTGCCTTCAAATCAAAGGTAATTCAGAGCAGGTCACGGGATTGGGTTAACTGCAAAAAGCCTCTTGCTTAAATCCCCAGGTGATACCTGACACAACCAAGCATTAACTTTTTAGATGGGAGTACAGAAGATAAGCTCAGAGTCACACAGTAGCCTCTTTGCATTTGGCCCAAGAGCCAAGCTTAAAAATACAAACAGGCTGTCCTGCACAGAGCGTGAAATGCTTGAATGTCAGAATAGAATTGTTGGGGCTCTATCAGTATGCATAGCAACTATCGTGTGTACAGCAGAGAATAGAGCTGCCTTCGTGAAGGCAGGCAGGAATAAAAGCCTCATATCCTGTTTTAACCATTCCCAGGTGGCTTTGGGGAAAAAAAAAATCTTTAGAATTAAAATGCTATTGACCTCAGTGACACGTGTATTATGTCTCTCAAGGCCAACAGTAAATATACAAAATGTTTATGTAAATACATATCTGTTTAGTGAAAGTACGAGTCAACAGAAGGAGCATTTCCTTAATAGTTGCTGAAAAACTTTGCCTTTTCAGGAGGGTATTGAGAGAACTTTATTAACTTCTACTTTTTTTCCATGTTCTTCAAAGGGACTATTGTAGGACATTGGGCCACATAATCCTGTGTCTTTACACTGTAATGCATAGGAGAGGGGTGGGCAGTGCAAGAAGTCAGGTTGTTCCCAGATGTCTGTGACAGAGCCAGGTACTGCTGTAATACATATGTTTAGGTACTACAACAAGTGTTTTCTGTCCTGAAAATGGCCTGGGTGCACCAGGAAAGGCTGCCTGTGATGCATATTCATCTCTCCTGACCTGGGCACCTTGGGTAAACAGAGCTGTCTCTCCCTTTCTGAGGGTCTCTGCCTGTGCCCTGTCTCATCAGGCTGCAAGGGTTTGTTGTATAGGGTAACCCAGCGAGTACCCATCATGGAGGAGCAAAATTAACCTGGAATTGCCTCTCTGAGCTAGACAGTCTCATGCACACTGACAGTGCTTGTACATGTGCTCAGCCTGAAGCACAAGTGGGGTGAATTTGTAGGTTGGTGGTTGAATTCACTATTGCAGCAAAACAGCGTCTTTGTCTGTGTGAACTGGCTTCTGGAACATGGCTCTCCCTGGATGGTCACTTCCATTTGTGGGACCATGTGAAGACAAAAGGGATTCTAGGAACAGGCCCTGGAGACAGCTCAGCTTCTCTAAGGGGAGGTATTTAAAAGAACATCTAGTGGGAATTGATGGTTGCATTTATTTTGTTGTCATGCATAGAAATTTCCAGAAAAGTATCTGCAGGAAATAAAAAAGACTTATTCATTCAGAAGTGTAGTTCCTTTAAATTCCTAAAATGAGTGAGTTTGGTACTTACCTATTAATGGGAATGCATCTGCTGTGAGATGAGGAGGAGCTAAGAGAACTGCTTCAGCGGCAAGAAGGGAACATGGGAATAGTCACAGCTAAGTGCTGTTAGAGAATCTGGAGCAGGTCTGGCAGTACTCCCTCCCTTAGAGGTCTGGAACCTTCCGGAAAGTAACTCAGGAAAGAGATGTATCAGTTCATGTGATGGGAAAGGTGATTTCGTCAGTCAGAACTGTGGTCAGAACTAGGAACAAAACTTCTGAGAGAAATTACTTTAGGGGAACAAGGTCTTCTCCAATCTCTCTGTTCCTTCTCATCTTCAGCTTTGATTTCTGCAGTGTTTAAAGCCAAGGGTGTCTCTCCAGGAGATGTCCTGAGGATAGCCATAACTCTGAGGGAAGAAGTGAAAACTAAAGTGTTTGGTAGCTGATTTTGTAAATATGTGATTGGTTTGTGTGAAATATTGGGTGGACTTATTCAGATTCTATGGTTTTTATTTGCCTATTTGCATCTTTTCAATAATAAGTTATTTATTGGGTGGAAGCAAGACGGTGAATCTGGATCTGTGCCAAACTGAAAACAGAACTCAATCTCTTTGTCTTCCAAGAATTAAGGTTGTGAGTTATGCTGCAAAAAGATTACGCAATCCATCTGTCCTCTGTTCTTGAAGTACTATTTCTGTGGACTCTGCTGCAGTTGGCCAGACCAGTATAACCAAGACAGAGAGAGAAAAAAACTAATGTGCTTTGTACTTTGTCCTGAATCAAGGATAACAATGGATACAGGGAAATGGAGAGGATTTACCAGTCCCCCAAAAGGGGGGCACTGACATGGGACAGTCCTAGGCTGCTGGGAAAGAATAGGGGTTTGACTTCAGAGTCCAGACATGATGTATTGGTCAGATGAGAAACATCTCCCTTTCCACTTGTTAAATCTGTCTGTAGCTTCTGTCATCAGTAATTTTGAAGCACAACCTTTTTGTCCTCTAGAACTAGGCTCCTTTTGAAAGTACACAAAGTCAGAGAGCCAGCTGCAAGTAGACTATTGAAGGACAAAGTGTTCCTCCACCAATATTAAAAGAGACCCTTTTTATCAGGACTGTTGGCAGGAGCTGCCTTCCCCTGGAAAATAAAGGGTATGTTAACAAAATCCCTCCAGACCTTAGAGAGCAGAAGTTAGGGTAGGTCTTCCCCATCTACAAATTCTCATAGTGCTTTCATTTTCACTTCTGTGATGCTAATAGTTTCCCTCTCTCATTTCTCAGCTAATTAGCTTATCTCTTCCCCGCAGGTTGGGGGAATAAAAACACAGCTCCTGCTGGAGTTCTCTGATGTTCAGGCAGACATCTTGAGAACACAGATCAAACTGATAGTAGGCTATTTTATAGGGCCTTAAAAGCCACTAAGAAACTAGTAAGGCCCATTAGACTTTCTGTCATGCATATGATGAGAAAAATATACCAGCAAAAAATCCACTTTATTGTCTTGCCATGACAGCAGCAGCTATTGTGCTGGGAAGCTTTTTGGACGGTAGCTCTACCTTAGTGTTTCTGCTCTGCTGGCTGGTGAGGTTTGGGGGACGGCATCCAAACAGAGAGGCTTTGTGATAGGCTCCCAGTGACCCGTGAGCAGTAGAACACACAACCTGCTGGTTTGACATGAAGGAGAAGCTCAATAAAAGCAGAGTGGCCTCTTTCAGTTTCCCATTTCAAGCCTTAACATCGAGTTCCTTGCACAGAGATTGGCTCAAAGGGCTGGTACCGCATTATAGTCCAGGCTCTTTTCAATGTGGGCAGAGTTTATGTGGCCTTCCTTAGGGGCACTGCTCCTTTGCACTTTGCTCTCTGATATCTTTAAACAGATAGGAGAAAAAACCTGCACTTTGACAGGGGTCCATATTCACTTTGTACTGCAAATATTTCACATCAACTGAGCTAGAAATTAATGGCAAATCACACTTTTTGCCTAAAGCACTATTTTATGGTCTATAAGGAAAACAAGCAATTATCTGTTCTTTGCCTTCAACAAATTGCTAAATAATTACCTGCCTTTTAAGAATAACTGCTCTGCAGTTGCAATTTATGTGCTAGAGAACCTGGGACACCTTATAGAGTGTCACAATCTGTGCCTGCAGGACTAGTTCTGACAGGTGTCTCCCAAAGCACCCTGAAAAAGGAGCTGTTGTTACCAAGGTCCAGTTGGCACTATGGTGAGAAATTCAGAAGTCAGCATGGAGTTACCTGCACCAGGTTTTGCCAGAGCAAAAAAACCTCCAGAGTTAGCCCTCCTCCTACTTCCTTAAAAGGAAGGTGTATCCACGGAGGGTATGTCCAATGATCAGAATTACCACTCCTGTAATTCCTCCTGGTATCATTTTTCAAAGCTCTCTTTCATTTTAGTTTGCAACAGGAAATGTCTGGAAAGTGCCCAGACATTGGTGAGTCTGGATTGGCCGTGAGGTTTTTTTTATTATTCGGGATGGACCATGATTTTTATTTTCATAGTTGAATTTCTGTCCTTAAAACTCTCTAGCCAAGCAAAACACTTGGGGATGCTAGATGTGATACATAAATCTCTAACACACGCTCAGAAAAAAACTGATGGCACAACCAGTGACTGACAGCTGCTTCTTACCCTTAATTGCTTATTTTCCCACAGATTTCCAGATTGTACAATTTCTCCTGCCCTTTCTCCTGTGTTTCCACCATTGTGGCAAAGGAAGCTGATTTGAAGCTCCTTGCAGAGCTGTTTTGGTTTATAACAGATGCTGTCTGAAGACGATAGCCAATAGGTGATGCGCTCTTATCTTTTGCAACCTTGAGATATTATCTTAGCCCTGTTCAGATCTTACCAGCCTGGTAACTTGGGACTCAGTCTGGCTTTCTGCATGTGGCAGTGTGAGCCACACTCAAATCTACACTTCCATTATGTCTCTGAAATATGCTTTAATGTGATTTTTATTCAGCATCACTAATAGTGTTTCCCTATTGAGTGTTTTCTGCACTTAATGAAGAATTCAGCACTTGATTTGCATACATGAATATAGGACCATATGTGTTTTGGAAGTTGTTTTACAATTAATTTTCCAGAAGTTTGTGTTTAAAAATACTGGTTATTTTGCTCCATGACAAACTGTTGGTTTGTTCTGATTGAGCTTCGTAATAGAACAAGTCCATATTTCTAGTATGCCCTGACCCTAAAACTTAGTGAAATTTGTGCTGCTACTCTTTAAAGACAATTAAGTCCTAGATTTATTTCACTAATCATCAGAGGCTAATTCATGATAGTACTCTTCAAGAGCATCTCTGAAAGATATTAGTGTTTCAAATGACTGTCAACTCCCCCTATTCTTAGAACAAACCACAAAAAACCACCAGCCTTTACTGTTTTATTACTATGGTTTTTATTTACAAATGCTAGATCTGTATTGTTATTTTCCCTGAAAATCCAAAAACAAGCCCAGGAAAAAGAGGACAAAGGAGCAGCATTCAGACTTCTCCGTTTAAGGCTGGATTAATAAAGCTAGCTGCTCTTCAGCCAGCAAGTGTCTGTAGGACAAATGTGGGAGTGTGTATCCTCTGCAGCCATTGCTCCCCAGCCTGCTCTGTCTGTGAGATCACTCAGAGCAATGCAAAATCCTGGGAATCCAGGTCCTTCTGTCTGAAAACTGCCCTTGCCTTCACATTCACTGCCTGCTTTCTTTCCAGAGTGTGGAAAGAAAAGTAGAGTATGGCTTGGTTAAGCTGTTACCTGTGCACTGGCATTTTTCTCACTGAAGCAGAGATGAATTCTGTAAGTGATGAAGCCGGCTCATGACAGAAGCAAAACTGCTCTGACTTGGGTGATCAATCACACAAGTTAATCCACGCGTAAAAGCTAAGCTTCAGCTCTTAACTACACACTGGCCACAATCTCTGACTTCAATTTGCATTTCTTAGTGATAGAAATAGGAAACTTAACATTTGGAAATGTTCACATTATTTTTTAGGCTGCTCCTGAGGCTTTAAGAGGTGCTCTTGGTTATTTAACACATGTGGTGTTTCTGATCTCTACAACATTGTTTTACTGCAATTTCTTAACAGTCCCCAAACAGAGTTTCAAACAAATCAATAAAACACATAAACAGTCAAGGCAGAAGGTGAACTTGGTATCAAAAAATCCTGATTTGTGTGTAAGCAGTTTGGGGTAAATAGTTTTTGTTTCGATCAGAATTGTGTATTACTCTTAGTCCACTTCAAAAGTTGCTTTATTGTAATTTGCATTATTTATGGTGGAGATTTTTTTTTTATCACCATGCAACTTATGATTTAAAAGCAAACTTTTCTTTTTGATTTGAGCTGCTGGTGGAAGGCTCTGCCTAAGGGTGAGAATGAATGCTGGCTGCCCCATCCCCTGCCAGGCTGTGCTGACTCCCTCCGCCGTCCCTGCAACCTCTCCCATGCTGCTAAGGTCCATGTCAGACAGGGCCCCCTGACATGCTCCCCTTTCAGTCACTGCTTTCTTCTGAGAGCTGTCACCACCCCCTGGAAGCACATCCTCAGTGTAGACACAAGGCTCCTACCAGCCCCGGCGGCCGGCTGGAGATGTGAAAGTAAAATTTATGTCCAGAGGGACTTGGGTGTGTTTGGGTTTGGGGTTATTGCAGAGCAGGCTGTGCTTGCACTGAGTATGGGAATGGATCCTGCCTGAGGCAAGCACAGAAACTGCGGGCAGTGAGTCCTTCCTCCCCCCACCGAGACTGAGGCTCGCAGGGAGATGTTTAAAAAGCCTTTGGAAGAGGTTTCCCTGAATGCCAAGAGGCAGGATTGTCACCTGCAGTTATCATTTTTAATTGCTTTGCCTCTGTCTGTTATCAATGGGAAATGTGTTAAGATATTCCTTTCTAAGCTATTAGGAGGAATATTGAGTGTAAGCAGTCATGCATGGGAAAAGCAGGAGGTGCTGGAGGGAGAACACATAAATATACACATACATATATGAATGAGTTTCTGTCCTTTGGCATATGCTAATCTTTCATTTTTATTTTTTACATATCACACATATATAAAAATATGTTTCTGTCCCTTGGCATGTGCTCTCTTTAACTGTTGTTGTTTGGCCATTCTGTTGGTTTGTTTTTCTGGTTTGGGGGGTTTTTTTATGTTCTAATTATGGCTTTATCACTGAAATTTCATGAGTACTGGGCACAGGTGCCCAGGCATTGCCAGTGGAGAGCTGCAGGGGCTGCACCCTCTGTGGGGTGAGGCCAGAGGCTGAGCTGTACTGGACACAGGTATTGCCAGCCAGCTCCAATGGATCTACTGCAAGGCACAGCTGTGCTCCTGGGAAAATGTATTTAAGAAAGGGGAAAATAAGGAAAAATAGTGTAAGAAGCAGCTCTGGTACCTGGTAACTAGGTATTAGTCATGACAATAGTGTTTGCAAGTTCTAGCAGTGCTGCAAAAAAAAAATCAAAGTCCAACAAAGTCCATAGAACCAGAGTGAAAACAATTCCTCAGGTTGAGAAACTGTGTCTGATTTTATTTCTTCCTTACCTTGCTTTCTCATCCCCTTTTTTCCTCCCTGAACTTTCCCCCAGACAGAGTGTAATGGCTTTATTTTTGTTTTAAGCTTGAACAACCTTTTCCAATTGCTGTCATTGAAGTGTATTTAATTTCAAGCCTCACCACATGCTGTAAACACAGGACTGCTGCCAATCAACATGGTAGAACCTTGAATGAACTGTTTCTTAACTTTATTAGAGCAATTCACATTTGGACCCTTTCCCTGCCCACACAGCTCTCTGCCCACATTCCATTTCCTTTCCAAGACGTGTAAAGCTCTGATCTTTTTTCCCAACTAAATTTTTGGACTCCAAATAGAAAGCAATATAAAAGTTGTACTATTAGCCTGCATCATCCCTTCTCACCCCTTGACACTACAACTGAGTTTAGCCACATAAGGCTTAGTGCAGAAGCTTTAATTTCCAGAACAAGGAACCTTGCTTGTTCCCCTGAAATACTCTCCTTCTCAGCATCCACTTTTCCCTCTGTGCCTTCCAGTGTCAACCCTCTGGCCATGATTCAAATACATTCTTGCAAACATTAGCATGTGAGGTGAGCTTTGAGATTCCTGTTGCTGTCTGGACTGGAGGTGACTTCATTATTTTGTTGGTGCATTTCTATTTTTTAACAAGAGGTGCAGCTGTTGTAGTTTCCCAATGTGTAGTTTCCCAATAAGACAGGATGCACATGTGATGGATTCATACTTGTCCACTAGAATTTAAGGAAAATTTTCTTGTATGGCCAGTTAATTCCAGTTTTAATCAACTACATCAAATCATCCTACTATGATAAAAATTGATCAAGTCTATGAACATCTTATTTTTCTTCTTTTATTTCCCTAATTTCAGTTTGGGTCCCATGAGCCTACAAATTTAGGGGTGCTGAAAAAAATGGATTTTCCAAAGTTATTTTACTAATAATAGGATCTGTTCTGAGAAGCAAAATAATGTTCAAGTTCCAGTGAGCTGCGCTGAACACTTGGGGAAAAGTGTGGGTGGAGTTTGCCTTCTCTTTCTGACCTATGTGAAAATCACTAACTGTGATTTTGTAGCTGTGCATAGTAAATCCTATTGAGTTTTCTTTCCTCTTTTTTGAGAAAACAAAGGTTCAGTTTCCACTTGGTTCTAGTCTCCCTCTACACTACACTCCTTACTTAATTAGAGCTCTAGAAAACTGTCCTGTAGAGTTTTTCCTGCTGCCATTTCATATTCATTAATCTCAATACAGAAGTGCTCCTTCCCACATCCATGCGCTGCCTCAGTGCCTCACATCTATTGGCATTTGGTCCAAAACACCTTTTTGAATCGATTCCTGTCTCTGCACTGGATTATATAGATATTAAACTCTCTCCTGAGCACATCTCCTGCACCTGTGACTGAGGGAGTGTTAGGCAAGGCAGGTCAGTGAGTGTGCACTCCTCCAACCTGTGCAGCTTGGCTTTAATTTTCTATTTGCTGAATCATGCTCTTGTATTAAGGCAGAAAAATGCAAAGCCTCAATTTATGTGAAGCCCATTTCCTCTGCCACTATTTAGTGATGGTCACACAGGTGTTTCAAAGCACTTGAGAAATGCAAATCACACAAATCAGGCAATGCCCATTAATAACAGAGCGTTAATTTTATTAGCATCTTGCTAAAAGGATAAGTGGGATAAAATGTCATATTCAGGTCCATGTTCCTTCTGTCTCAAGTACCAGACTTTGTCTAGTTAAAATCTAGAATTAAATTTCACATAGCTCAAATATTAAAAATAAAAACCACACAGGTGGTAAATGTTCTTTGTGAAAGCAGTGACACATCCTCCAACTAGATGGCAAATATCTACTGCTTAAAAGACTGTTAAGCTGATAGTCATAAGCTATGGCTGTATTTAATGGTTATTGCACTAAGCTGATTTTGAAGCACACTTCCTATGTTGTAATTCTGAGAGATCAATTTCCTACATGAAATGCGTAATTTTAATACGGTACAGAACAAAATTTGTTCATGTTTGAGGATACCAATTGTAAAGAGGTTTAAAGATTTCTGTTGTCTTTGTCACCTGGCTGTTAATTATGACTAAGTGAAATACTGAAAATAAGACTGACTGTAAATTTAAGACTGCAGCATAAAGAAAAGCTTCTAGAAGTCTGTTAAGTGTTAAAGAATAATTTTTTACAGTCCAGAATGTGTGACGTGAGAGAATGTCTCACATTCCCAGCTCATAGAGATTTTTTTTTATCTTTTTTTTTTTGGTCACTACAAGCAGGATATGGATATGTGCATTTTAAAAACCAGACATCTTTAGGTAGGAAACAAATCTGCTGGCAGGTAGAAATCCATACCCAACATGGAGGAGGAGTTCCTTAGCTGAGAAAACAACTTAGCACAATAAAATCATCACAAGCAATGTATTTATTGGAAGAACAAAGACCATCTTTTGACACAAAGGAAAGGGTCAAGGGGCAGAAGAGTGTGTGAAACGTTGCTACTTGAACAATGAATTTCTCTGTGGAGCACTGTCCCAGGATATACCACCTTTGTGCTTAAAATCTCAGTCTTATTTAGCTTTACAATTTTTGTTGAAATTCTAACAATGGAGCTAAACTGAGGCCAAGGGTATCACGTGTCATGGCACAGCCAGCCCATGATATGATTGAGGTTTCCACAACTATTTCCCTAACCTGTGGTGCCTAAGGCAGCTGTGGAAGGTGCATCTCATGGTGGTTTCAGAATTAGGACAGAAATGTGGCCCAAGAGTTTTAATCTACTGACATGTTCTTGGCTTAATATCTAAAAGTTCTTTCTTCTCTCACGAGATCAGAAACTTTTAGACACAGAACAGTCTGGCCACACCAGGAAGTGACACCAGTTTGGGAGCTCATTCCCTACCAAACATGATGTTATTTCAAGGCAGCTAGGAGTCCTTAAGTGCACCCTGGTGCAATTTAGTGGCTGCTGTGGAGAGAGGCAGATTTTATGATATGGGGCAGATTTTTATTTAGTTACTGCCAAGAAAGTCCCACAATTGATACTTTTAGTAGGATTGTCCAAATGTGCTCTGTAGTGCAAATTGGCATAGAAATGATTGAGTCCTGCCTTGGATTTGCACGTTCCACATTGAGGCCTTTCATAAAGATTTATAGAAAGCAGCTCTCATCAGACTATTCTAAACAGCCTGAGGGGAAAAGAATTTTTCCCCCACAATGACAAAAGCCTATCAGTTCTTTTGAGGAATAGGAGCTTTTTCCACCTCCCATACACACAGCCGAGAAAGCACCAGCATGGATATCAGGTACTGCTCTCTTAGCCTTGTTTCTGTTGTCACTAATTACCCAGACTTGTGATGTTAAACTCTTAATACAGTTTCAAATCTATCATTTTCTTCCCCAAGTATTTTAGAACAGGCATTCTTGGGAAATACCAACCAGTTGTTGTTTTTCAGTCTGTTTGGAAAACAATGCCTATTTTCTTCCCGGTTCCCCAAAGAAACCATTTGCTTCATGTTCATTCCTTGAATTGTAGTTATTTATACCAAAGCAGGCACTTCTAACAGCTTCACTTTTTTTTGGAATAATAGACATTTTCCAGCTTGGGACAGGAAACTGTATTGAAAGAGAAAATTTCGTGGCTTCTGAGGTATCACTGGATCTTCTTTCACAATAGAGTTTCCACCTAGAGGATTTCTTCACCTTCTTACCCTTCCCTCATTCCTCCTTTAAGACCATACCACAAGATTTCAAAATTTTTCCCTTAGCCATTTTGTTTATGGTTAAAAGTAACCTTTAGCACTAGCAAATTTTAACAACTTATAGATCCACATGACATGTTAGTTTTAACACTTCTTGTAATGTGGCCTGGGGGAAATTTACATTTGGCTCATTCATTTAGACTACCCTATTGCATGTATTGGAAGTCTCCTATTCAGTAGGATTCCAGCATCATTTCTTTGTGCTTCAAGCTTTTGAACTGGGATTTGGAACCACTTTTTGGTACTGTTTCCTGATAGTGAGCTGTATTCAGGGTAGAGAACTACTACGAGCATTGCAGATTTTCTTGCACTCGACTTACAAGGAGAGATGGATTAGAGCATTGTCATGGCATAACAAAGCTTGTAATTTGATAACTGAAAGTAAAATCCAAAAAAGGAACAAAGACACAGGAGGCTGAGGGAATCCTGTCCTTAAAATGTAGGTGTTCAAGGAGTGGCTTCTGTATTAGGAATGACTGAGCAGGCTCACAACAGAGGGGGACGTAGTGGGAGGACAGTCGAGATCAACAAAGTCAGGAGCAGTGTGGAGAGAATGGACAGGGATGTGCTGTTTGTTGTTTCATCTAACATAAAATCTAGGGTGCTCAGATCATGGAAGAAGCAGGGTAAAAATGAGTGCAGGGAGGTGATTTTTTTCACCCCAATTTGAAGGAGGTGCATGGATCTCCTTGGTAAAGGATGTTGTGCATTTTAAAAGCTTTGCATGGGTCCAAGAGGAGAATGAAGAAATGTTCAAATGATAGTTCCATGGTGAATTAGCAAATAAGACAAACCACATCACTCTCAAGGAATCTGAGCTGAAAGCAGCCTGAGACAGTAGCTGGGGAGGGTCCTTTGCCCCTTTCTCAGCCAGGCACCTGCTTCTGGCCACTATCAGAGACATGGCCCGGAGGGGCCCTTGGACTGAATCAGCATAGTGCTTTCTGTGCTCCCCAACCCAACCTGATATTGCTCATAGTGAGACTCCACTGATTGTTCATATTTTGCTTTGAACCATGATAGAGGACTTCTTCTCTTTAGACCATGGCTGAAGCAAGATTTTTATTCCACCCACTGAGTCACAGTGAAAGAGAGAGGCCACTCTGACCCCCTCCAGGGAAACAAGCTCCCAGGGAAAAGTTTGCTATTTTCATCATCTATACTTACCCAACATGTATTAGCAAATAGAAAAATGCTTCAGTATAGTTTACTGCAACATAACTTATCAACAAACATTTTACTCGTGTGAAATGCCCTAAAAGAGGGAATTATTTTATTTGCCATCCAGGTGAATTTCCAAGAGACGTGTAATTTTGAGTCTCAGAAATTGCCTTCTTCATAAAAGGCAAAGCTGACAGATGCGGGTTCTGTGGCTTTAAATTACAAAACATTGTAAAGATATATATATATATATAAAGACAATGCAATGCTCTCAAGCAAAAGCAAATAAAAATTCAATGGGCCTTCATATACTGTATTTTGTACTCAGAAAGCAAGGTTTAATAAAATTCTTTAATTTTATGGCAGAAGACATGTCAAGTGCAGTTTACATTTCTCAGCCAATAATCATATTTTCTTGCAAGGGGCTGATACATTTATTTTTTAGAGACAGACACAACAAATAATAAGGGTTTTCATTTGAGAGGAGAAACAAGCATTTTTATCGAGATGAAAGGGGTATAATAAATTTATGAGACCTCACATACAGCTATAATATAATAAATTAGGAGGATTAATGGAATTGTGGGCTACAGTAACCCTCACTAGTAGAATGCCTATTTTATGGAGCTTGATAATATAGTTTATCATTGACTCCATGGGAATTCCCACAATATATTAGCTGTGGTGTAACAATAAAGCACACACAGTAAGAGGCATGTCTCTTTTGACACACATTCTCTTCCCACACTTATTTTACCAGGGAAACAACTCCGGTGCAGTTTAATTAAACTGCACTGCAATGAATTAGTCCAGGTCTTAGCCCCCTGACAGTGAGGAGCCTGGCATTACCACAGGGGGCTGTCCCCCTGTGACACCAGAGACTGCAGAAAACCTGGGAAAAAAAGGGTAGGGTCTCTCAAGTGACACTGTCACTGTGCAAGGCCTTTGCTGTCAATCACGGGATCGTCAAAAAACCTCAGACCCCTTCACACTCAACTTTATCTGCCTACATTTGTTCACTTTTATCTGACCTTTAGGAGGAGATCAGAAAGTGACATGGAGAGGAACTTAAAGACATCCCCATTTATTAAAAAGGTGGGCTTTGGTGGTAGATAAAAGCCCCCTGTCAGTGGATAATGAGCTGACAAGACTCTTAGTTATCTCCATGATTTTTACAGCTTTCAGGAATCGAAATCACAGTTCTAGAGAAAAACATTTTTTATAATGGGAGGTGGTCCAGACCAGTATTAAAATCTGAATCCAAGTGAGAATGTTTAGGCTCCACAATCAGACAGGAATCACACTGCTTGCAGCCCATGGGATTCCTTGGTATTACACAGGCCATTGAACTGCCTGACTTTGGATGTAATTCTATGAAAGAGGGTATAGCTTCATGGAAAATAAAAATTCACTTTGTATTTAGACATCAGCAGGAGCACAAAGGTGATGATAGTCCTTGGAAACTGTGTGACTGGTTAGCTGCTCTCCCATTTTAAAAAGGAACATCTGATTTTACCCAAGCTGCTCTCATTATAAGACACCACAGGATGGTGTAATGGCCTGAGTTAAATCAACTGAAGAGCAATCTGTCACCAAATTCCTGTTCCCCCAAAAGTGCTCAAGGGTGCAACCACATCACCTTAACCTGAAAACCGGGAGGTCTTCAGTCTCCCAATAAATCATATTTTCCACTCCTTTAATAGATATTTTATATCTTGTATCCCTCACTGTACATTGAAACAATCATAAGGCAACATACTCTTCAAAGAAAAGAAGTTGATAACGATTTTTAAACCAAAAAGATTGAATTGTATAATTCTCATGATCTTGGAGGGACATTTAATACAGACAGTGGTATTTCCCTAGAGCCAAATGCTGGAATGTATAGAAAGGTAATTCCCAATAAAACAGCAAAATGGTCGTCCATTATTTATAGATATGCCTGTATGGAATCCTTTATTAATTCATGAGACTATTTAAGAGTAGAAAGCCAGAATTTAATCTTTTAAAAATGCATTTTTGGTTGAGAGTACCTTGGTGGACTTAGCTTAACGCTGTCTTTGAACATGCACACCACACCACAGAGGAATTCATTAGACAATGGCAATTAGATCTCTAATCATTTGGCACTGCTGGAATTGCTGCACTCTATTTAAATGCCAGACATGGTACCTTAGTGATTGGCTCATCCTGTCGCCACATTTCCATTGGCTACAGAGCCTGAGAAATGACAGTCACATTAGATGTCATGTAAAGCATCTGACCTTGCTCTCCCAGCACTTGATCTTTGCACTTCAGGCGGACATTTATCATTGTCCTGCAGAGACAGGACTCAGGTGGTTCAGATTCACCACTGGTTTTCATGTTGTAAAGGCATTATAGCATTCCCTTAACTTTATCCTTCAGTCACAGGAGGAACAGAAATACAATTTTGTTGCTGCCTGGCCAGGTAAATTTACTTAGTGGAGGGAGAGAGAAGCAGGTTCCTGAGGGTCAAAAGAGTGGAAACTAGAGGTGTCGAGTCTTGGAGGATATACTCTTCAACTCAAACAAATTCCCAGTGCTTGTAACTGCTTTGCTGGTAGAGTCAAAGACTTTTATTAATCAATATTCACTGCTTTGTTCTTTTTATGACACAGGGAATGCAGAGGTCAGAGATTTTCAAGTGGCATAAACATAGCAGATAACAGCAGCCATTGCTGCCACACAATGGTCTCTCAGCTTCAAAAGAAACAGAAAATCCCATCTGTAACTGGTAAACTTTGCATTGCAGCTCTTTACACATTGAACATAACTGCTGTGATTGCAGTTATCCTCTCAGATATGCACATGGGGATTCAGGAGGACTTTGGGCTCTGTGAAGAGTTTGATTCCCTGTGTGATTCCCCAAAAGGATCCAACAGAAAGCTCCTTTTTTGTGCTTGTGAGGAAGCTGGTTAGGACTCTCTCAGATACTGGTGTTTTAGTTTGCAGGTTTCTCTGTGTAGCAGAGATGGGTTAAGGGTCTGAAAGTTGCAGTTAATGTCCACCTCTATGGATAAGATGACTGGCTGTCTAAAATGGAAGGCTAAGTTTGCAGCTAATTTCAGACTGCAAGTTTGAGGCATATCTCAACACTTGAAGGGATAAACCCACAACTGAAATGGCTTTTAAAAATAAGGTCTGCAGGATTGTGTTGATTTCTGTTAGGCATGGTATTTTTTAGAGGGACTCTTACAGTGATTGTCCTTCAATCCTTGCTTACTCCCAAGTGGTTACTTTCACAGGGAAAATGCATTTACAGATATTATCTTGTCTGATCACCCACTCCGATTTTAATGTTTTCCTGATCCCAGTTTTTAACCTATCCATTACCTCATTTTGCCTCAGTAGTTAAGCAAATTTTGCTGTGATTACAGAAAAATGTAGATAGAGATAAAAGAATGCAAAGTTGTTGTGAACATACTGCATAAATCAGACTATAAAGAGTTTGTTTCTAACACCTATCTGCACCCATCTTTCATTTAACAAAAATACTTCTGTACTGATTGATAAAGTAGCTGTTCAGGAGCATGGTGGAGTTTACTGGGAAATCCTAAGTTGTTACATTTTACTTAACAATTTGGGGAGAGATATGAGGCTTTTCCCACTGAATTCAGTCTCTTCATCTCCCACACCGGTGGCATTTCACCACCACAGTGTTGGTTAAAACCAAGGTGCAGCTCCTTTACTGCTGCTACCAAGTTATAAGAAGTATGAAGCTTTTTTCCTATACTGAGCTGAATAAATGAAGGGGTAAAACACCAACCCACAACCAAGCTATGAAATGCATAGATTTGACCTAGGAGTTGTTAGGAGAGCCTATTCGATGCTAGACTTTTCTAACCACAACATTTCTTGCCTCTGTGAACGCATTGATAGGATGACTGGTTCCAGCACAAGTTACACACCCAGTGTCAAAGGTGTGGATGAGAGTCAAGGTCAGTGATGTGACCATGGTGTCCAAGGCAAAGGGGGCTTTTCTGGCTCACTCTTCCTGTGGATGGAAGGAGCACCATGTTCTGTTGAAAACCCTCCTTCCTGTACCAATTCTGACTAGATATAGTTTCTCCCTTAAAAACTTTACATTTCTGTAACTTGAAATTTTACATGAAATACACTGGTGCATCTGATCTTTCATTTATACAATATTATTTTACTGGCTTTCATCTATACAGTATTATTTTAGCAACACAATGGTAGAGTAAGCCTAGAATTTTACATGAAAGGGTCAAACCATCTGTCTTCTATGCTGCAGCTTTCATAATGATATGACTTAAACCAGAAAAACAATCCATAAATTCTAGTGCAATGAAGGAATGTTGGTCTCTCATTGCGTTTTGTGTGGATGAAGTATTTCTGTGTCTGAGCACCTTGAGGAATGGCTGAAATTCACAGCTTTGTGGTTTCTTTCCTTAATTGCTGCTTTCCTGGATAGCAGGTGTTTTAAGAGGACACAGAAATAAATCTATTTTCAGCAAGTTTATTAGCTGTGCTAATATAATTCTTAATGCCTGAGGACTTTGCATGGCTGCAGCCGAATTAGAAGGCCCTGCTCCTTCCCTGTACCTGTGTCTGAGACCAAACGTAGCTGCTGCTCAGTAGCCGGGCCTCCTGTGGAGGATCTTGACATCAAAGAGACAAACTAGCTAAGTCATAATTAGCCCCAAGCTTGTTTGGTGTAAATTGTAAACAATATATCAAGTTGACTAATTGTAATGAGCCTAAGTAGCAGACACTGAACCTCGGGGATTGGCGCGCCATGTCGCCGCATTAGCCAGCGGTGCGGGGCGCGGTCGGTGCGTGGGGATCCCAGCCCTGGAACCCGGGCACATCCATCCATCACTGCCACCGCCGGCAGGATCAGGTGCCCCGGTTTCTCCAGGCGCGCGCACACTGAGCCGCTCAGCCCGGGATTTCTCACATTAATCTCTGCGGTTTGGGACAATCCAGAGAGGGGGAAAGGGTGAAAGCCACCAGAAGGATTGTCAGGAAAATCACAGGCTCTGTGTTCACTGGTTTTGGTCATGCAAGCTGTCTTTTGAAACACATAACAGAGCCCCTTCTCTCCTATTCCATTTCAAAATGTTTAACACCTAAATACCAAGCAGCCAATCTGTGTGAGTCTCCCTAAATATTTATTATTTACTGTGAAAAATTTCCCTGTTATCATATAAAAGCTCTAAGCTGGGTTGGAAAGACTCAATATATTTTAACAAAAAACAAAACTCCTTGGACAAGTAATTTTGCCTGACACAGATTCTCTGTGTTCCTCATCACCCCTGCTTTTCAAAGCTGCAAGTTCAAAGGCTGTGATAGGCAGAATGTGAGAAATGCCACACTGTTTGTTTATGTGTGTCTGCTCTATCACACTATCAGCACAATATAGGAATAGATCAAAGATTCCTAATTTTTTTAGCTCGTAGGAATCCAGGAAGAACCAGAAATATCTTTGGTAATGTGTAGCGACATAAAGGAAGAAAAATGAAACTCCTGGCAAATCAGCAAGGTATTAGAGGATAAGAAAAAAATCCTTATGGGTTTTGGTGAGTCCTTGGGGAGTTTTTTAGAGCCCACCCTTTTTAGAAAGATATTTTTCTCTATTCATCCTCACGAAGAAAATTTTTTCCTGTTCCTCAATGAAATTTACACTAGTAAGTATATTAGGAATGAAAAAAGGAAAATATATTTGGGAATGAGGAGTGTATGAACATTTGATACTCAACTATGGTGTGTGGGAGCAATTTAAGAAAACTGCAAAAAATGTTTCACAATTTAACTGACATACACACTGGGGCATAAAATGTCTGTTCAAAAGAATTAAGGAAGGGTTCTGTCATCGCTCAGTCTCAGCTCTGCCCTCTTACTTCATTGGAAAATGCAAACATTATTTCTGGCTTCTAGGAGCAGTGGGAATAACTTTTTCTGCCATCCATGCAGGTACCAGTCCTGAATAGGTCATCTTAAAATGCAATTTTAAGCAGGTTTTCTCCCAAGGCCAGAAAGAAGCACCCATAGAATACTTTCTTAGTCTCAAAGAAAAAAATAGAGATGCTGTGCTCAGTCTCAAAAGGACCTGTGATGAAAAGGAAAGACTTTTTTTTCCCCTTCCCTTTAAAGTACATTTAGTGCAAGGTCAAGGAGGTTGGTGGTTGCAGCCAGCTGCCTGGGGGACAGTACATGTGAGAATCTTAATTTGCCAGTGGTTACTCTCTTGAAGGACAGTGGTTGTTTGTATTTGGCAAGATGGGTTTTGTAAATGACTTGTTGTGTTTGTAACATCTGTTCAAACTGCATAAAGTAGAATTTCACCTGTATTAAATTATCCTTAGCCTGTGCTACTCCTTCTAATCACTCTACATTGTAAATACCTCTCACCTTTGACCCTTCATGAATTTGATGGTGTTAGCTATTCATAACTCATTCAGGTGTTCCTGGATTTCTCATGGATTCTTTTAATTCAAACACTGCAGCTAAAAGTTCCTCATATCACAGTGGCAAGCTTGGGGCTTTGGTACTTGATGAGTTGGAGGAAGCTGCACTCCCTATAAGCTCTGGAATGACTGGCTTGTGAAATGAGCAGTTTGCAGGCCAGCTCACAAACACCAGGAAAACAAAACAGAATCAGTGTGTCTCCAACTGATACTGTCTGTGTCCCTCAGTCTGTGAAATAAAAAACAAGTTTCTCCCAACTGAGGCTCACTGTCCCCTGGAATCTGAAACCCAACTGTGCCAACTTGGCGGGTTTATTTGAGAGCAATGGGAAGAACAGTGAGTCTTTGTCATAATGACAAAGGTAGAATATTTGCTTGTCACCAAATCCTGCCCAAGAAGAGAGCTCCACAGACGTCACACTGTACGTTTCAGTTTGTGACAACAATAACATCCCAGCGCCCCAGGAGAGCTATTCCCCATTTGAGAGGGATATATGATATTAAACAGGGACACACCTAGCATCAGGTCAGCAGAGTTGTTAGCTCAGAAGGACATCCCTGGCATCAGATGTGTAGCTTGTGCCCTAGGCTTAACATGGTTCGGACACTCAATAATATATATATTATACTGATTTGCAGGAACACGTTTTAGAATGATCTACAACTAGCTTTGCTGTGCCACGGGATGATAACTAACCTTATCACCCCTGTGCTGAGCTGATGAATGATCAGCTGGGCTCTGCTGGGCACACACGAGTTGGTGCCCTTTGGAATCAGCATTTAATACCTGTGATACAGAACCTGCTGTTTGACAACAGGGCGTGCTCCCCTGAGGCCAGCCTGTGCAAGAGATGAGTAAAGCAATTAAGAAGATTGTTATTCCAAAGGGCTGTATCAGCTTACCGTTTTTATTATATTGCTCCCCCCTGGAGAGCTATCACAGGGATCCAGAAAATGGAGCAATAAAAAGCCACACCTTCATTAAGCCCACATAGCCTCACTTTGTAACAGCATCTTTTTTAGTTAGTACATAACTGGTACTTTTAGTTACCCCAGAAAGGGAGGCAGGTGGTTTCCCTATGGTCAATGCAGGAAGTTGAAGGAAAAACTTTTCATTTTGGCCAACTGCTACTTTAATCATATCCAGATGAAACTTCATTATAGAGTTGGCATCTAAAATACAGTAAGATAGCTGGGGCATGGATACGTGCATGTTTTTTGCAACAGGTTTGGAGGAGCTAGCATTTGAAGCAAAAAAGTGTTAATTTGTGGCCCATTAACCACATAATCTGAAATTTGTATTATACATAATATGATTTTATCCTATGGCACAGCTACAGTCCCTTGGCTCTTGTTATCTGTTTTGATTCAAAAGGCTCTTCCCGTTTGTTTGGGGCTTTTAATCATCCCCTGGTAATGTTATTTAGTGACACAGCTCTTCCACCAAATCTTGAGATGATCACTCCTCTCTCTGGTTAAATGGCTTTACTGATGATGTCACTATTTTAAATTCTGTTACAGTCCTTTGGAAGTGGTCACTGTGGGTACATCTCATTTGCTTTCACCTCTTGGGGGCTCACATTTGTCAGTTTCAGTACTTATGGTATTTTATCTAAAACATTTTGTGCCTCTTGTGAAAATGCAGGGAGTGAAGTTGATATACTGGGACTGAATACTGATGAAGACATGCACAGATTCTAGAGCTTAAATATGTACACTGATGTTCATTTCAGTCTCAGACCCACACAAGACTTTGAAGTTAAAAGCTACAATAATAAAACAATCAGTGAAGCAACTCTAAGAGTCAACTGAAGATAAGTGAACCATGTGCACTATTTCTTGTAATCACAGGAAATAGAATGTGCATCAAACCTAAGTTTAGGTGTCATGCTATTGCAGAATGAATCTCACTTTCCATACTTACAGTTTAAACATTTTCACAGCTGTATTCTTTAAACATCCCTCAAAGTTTGTATTTACTTGGGAAATACATATGTACAGCCTTGCAGTAGGATCTAACTGTGGAAACAGAAAGAAGAGGCAGGATGGCGGCACCATTGTTTCCCTACATGCACAAAGGAAGGTTAAATCAGTGATAATTTTTGCATTCATGCTAAGATCCAACTTGGCTTTCAGGAGGAGGGGGAAGAATAAAAAGTTCCTGACATTTCTGTCTTGGTCCACTACTAATTTTTAGAAAAACCTGATTATGGTAGCTTTCTTGCTTCCTATTATTAACTGCTGTAGGATTCTCAGACAAAATTCAAACTGAAATGCCAATATTTGAATTTCTGTCTCTGTGTTGAGCGCAACATTTTGTCACAACATGCTTTTCTGCTCTCTCTTTCAGTAATTTTGTTCTTTTTGTGGTTGGCTGTTTGCCTGGTCTTGGTGGTATATCCTTCAATTTAAAATTACAACTAAGCCTATCAGTGCATATTATCTTCGGTAGATATTACTGCAGGGGAAAAAAAATTATGACAAATTATTCTCAGATATATAGTTGTGACAACAGGGTGTCAATTAGTGATCATCAGGCAGGTAAGAGCGGTGCTTTGGCCATGAGTGATATGATCTATCCAAGCAAGAGAGAATATGTTTTTCTGATTAAATATTCTCATGATTATGCTATTTCCTCTTAGCATCCCTGTGGTGTGAGAGGTGGTGCTCAGACCTTGCTGGCTGCTGGTGAACCTTCCATCACTTCCTTGGAAAGACTCTCATTCTTCTCAACCTCTGTGATATCTGCTCCTAAAGCAGTTTCTGCAGTTTTAGTGGGGAAACAACTTTTTATCATTTGGGTTCATCTGAGAACATACAGACTAGGAGGAGTTATCACGTTTAGGTGTCCCAGTTTGTAGTTTTGCTACATGGTTGTGTAAAGAAATGTTTTCTTAGCAGTAATTTACTTTGAACCCAACTTTTACTTATTCCAGGGAAAAATGCTAATAGAAATATTTCTTTAAGGAATAGTGACTAGCTGTTATATTTCCAAGGGTTCATAAAATACACAGATGAAGGAAAGCACAACATCTGCTTGGATTGAGATTAAATGTGAAATGACTCCTTTTTTTCCCAGGTGTCAGTCAGATTAGAAAACTGAGCTGACTCCCCTTACACCCCCCTATCTCTCAGTGAAACTCTGGTGCAGAACAGAGGTTGGAAGCTTGTGGCCAGTTTTGGGGGCATAAAAATTTTAAACTGACTAGCTCAGCCCTTTATTTGCTGACCTGTTTCATGTGCTACCTGCTAGTCAGGTATTTGCTACAGCTTAAGAGAAAGATCTGGCGCTCCTTTCAGTAGATTAAATTTGGTTGTCACTGTTTTGGAGATATAAAGTTAATTTGCCAAAGCAGGTGTCATTTCTTCCACTTGACTGTACAGTTAGCAGTCTGACACACACAGCAAGGGGTAAAACTTGGTTTTCATCACTCACTTTGTATTGTTTCATATCTTAACATGTAGCTCATTATTAAGCATTAATTAGAGCAGATGTCACTTTCTGGTGTCAGCAGGCTTGGGGTGACTCTTCTCCTAAGCCTTTTTTTCTGGCATTGTCATATCAGTGATACAAGCTGTAAAGCAAAGGTTTTGAAGCAGCAGTGAGAGGAGTAAGTTGGTTTTGGTGAGGGGAGGTTGAAGGAAAATCACAAGTAAAACAGAAAAATAGAACTGGATTGCTACTCCTATAGATGTTTTAAACATACATCAGAGGTGTTCATACAACAGGACCAAACGCAGGATTAAAATGTAGATGAATCTCAACAAAAAATCTCTGCACAGGGCTGGGCAATCATCACCAGGAGTATCCGGGTAATGAGCAAAAAGGAACAGAGAATTCATGCAAGCTGAATTCATTCCTCTCTTCATCCTTGAAGGTACCCAGAAGTCTTGGGCAGGTTTTCCTCTTTTATGTGGCATCTGCTGGATGGAAGCATGTGCTCTGCAGCACACATCCATGGAGAACCCAAGATGCCCAACCTTCATGTGTGTGTTCAATTGGGGAAGAGCTGGAACTGCTGCACACATGCTGGGTCCTCAGCCTGCGCATGTGTAAAAGCCACTGGTGTGAAATTTGCATTCAGAGCAAGTGGGGCAGCCTATAAAGACCTAGACAAAGGGCCAGAATCCCTGCATCCCACCTGGAGAAAATCTCCAGGTGGAGAAAGCAAATGTGTCTGGGAAACATGGGCAGTCCTGCTCTTGCTACTGTTTGGGCAAGAATTTCTGTGATCCCACAGTGACAGACTGTGCCTGAAGAGAGGCTGTTTTTTCAACTAAAATTAAATGTCCAGTTCTACTGTTAGATTGTAGCTGGTGTGCTGCAGCTTCAGGGACTGAGGATGATACTGATGGCCCATATCAAATTATAGAGCTTGATTTTTTAGCTGGGATGTGGACTGCACTGGCTCAAACAAGCTTTTAGGATTTTTTTCCCCCTATATAGAATGGATTTTATGATGTAAAACTAAAAGTATGTAGTCCTTGCTGCATGCTTAATAGACATCTAACTCTTTACTGTTAAATTACCTGAACCAAATAAGATAAAGCTGGATGCTTGCTCTGTCCTGAGCAAAGCAAAGAAAGGGCAAGAGAGATTATTTTATTTTTCTTTCACATGAGCAAATCGTAATTATGAGAAGCATATATGACTCTATAACAACCTAGAAAAATAAATAAAGGTGGCTGACATCCTGTTTCCTTTATGATGTACTTTGTCATAGAAGAGAGTCACATTTTTTTAGTTTTCATTCCAATAATTTAATGAGATAGAGCTTGTAAGAATGTGGCGTGCAGAGGAAGTCACCTCTTATCAAAGGTTTGGGTTTTTTTGGTTTGCATGTGGAAATGCTGAAACATGTTCACTCACTCACCAGTATTCCTTTATGGGCATGTGTGTGAGATAAGACACACATTACTAGGGATGCTTTCAAATTCATGGCTCTGATGCTCTGAGAAAGTATTAACAGTAGGCTTTTGTTTACTATGCAGGACAAACAAAGATAAGCAGCATTAAGCTACAAAAAAGTAAGAGAAAATATTAAATCATCACAGTTCTGGTAATTTTCTGATCACAGGGACTCTTCAAAGAAATATAAATTGAGGGAAAGATTTTCTGTCAAATGCGCTTAACTGTACAGGCACCAGCTCCTCCTGTAGCACATCTACCTGCTGTGAAGCATTTAACTTCAAATTAACAGCAAAAAACACCCTTCTTTACTTTTTCTTTCCCAGTTAAAAATAGAACAAAATCAAATGTTTTTCAAAGACTGTGTTTTAAAATATCTGCCTCAAATAAATACTCAAAAATATTTAGTCAATTTCAGCTTTTTCACTACTGACTTTTACTGCAGATTAAGGAAAGTTCCTGCACTAGTAAATATTAATTAATAAAAGTCACATTTTCACAGCTTTGCCAACAAAACACAAAAAGAATTTGTGTATTTTATGAAATGAGAATTCAAATAATTTGTGCATTTAACTACTCTAGCTTGATTCTAAGCTCTCTTTGCTAAATATATGTTAGGTCATGTTTCCCAAATGTATTCAGCCATGTGATATGTAGTACCAGCTCATTCATATCAGATGAAGTGTGACTGGAAATAAAGCTGGATCTTTTTAAGAAGACACAGTCCTTTGCTCCATATTTCCAAACCAAAACAGCCAAGTTCATTGTATTTTTGCTACATTTCATTACTGCTCTTCTTCCTTCTAAGTGAAGACTAATGTAAAGACAATCACTAAAGAAGCAGCAATCATAATACCCTATACTAACTAAATTCAGACTTATGGCTACCCACAGGAGAAATACATGACAGATCCATTGTTCTGTATTAGCAGGATATTGTCCCAGTATATGAACACATGCAAACTTTGAAGGCTTTGAATATTTAAGGCAAGACACTAGTGGCTCATCCCAGTGGGAACCACAGAAAAGGGGAACCTGATTAAATTTAATGTCATTGTCACTTTTTTTTCCATTGCTAAGAATTATATAGGTAGCCATAGCTACCACACTGTTCAGACACCATGACCACAATATTCTCCCTCAGAGGTTGGCGTCAAGGGCTGAATTATTCACTCCAAGAATGTGATTCATTGCTAGATGTGATTCTCTCCCATTAAAAGATTTGTCAGTACATAAAATACATGTACATATTCTAGCAGCTTATTTTAAAAATCGCTGTTGCGCCCTTGCTAACCTCAAAAGGCACCAATTTTTTATTGGCATAACTTAAGTTTGGAGTGCATCTGTCCCATTGAGAAAGCTCTGAACTAACTGAGAAGCTTTTTACTGTTTACTGTACAACAAATTATGAAGTTGAAAACTAAGGCAGGAATATGTAAGAGGCTACTTAGAGACAATGCAATTAAAATAAGGATGTTTTTAAGCCAGTTTCTTAGAAATGTTTGCCTGCTTGAACTGTCCCCTTATCTATTGTTTATTCTGTCACATGAAACCTCAAATAAATATTCTGCTTAACTGTGGAAAGCACATAACTCTGTTTCTCCACTGCTGTTTGTTGCTAAACTCCCAACTTCCCCGGACTTGCTTCACAGTGCTATTCCTAAGTTGGATAGACTAATTAGACTCATTTCCATCCCAAATAACTTCTGTGAGCATGCCTCATTTACCACTCACTGAGTTACATGAATAAAGAAACGTCTCTATCTGCGAGGATCTGCCCAGTGTAAAATGGCTGGTTCCTCTAATGTTGGTAGGGAATAACATTTTTTCCTGTATGTGATGCTAGCAGCCCTTTTCGTCCTTTTTCCTTTATGCTGACAAGGAAAATCAAGTTCTAAAATAAATGCTCAGGTCATGGTGCTCACAGAGTTTAACACCACAGTGGTCCTTCCACAGATGTTGATTACTGACTGAAACCCGAAGTTTTGGGGAGTTTAGGGATGGACAGTGCTGAGCATGAGAGGGCAGGACCATTAACATTTATGCAACTTGATCTCAGCGGGGAAGCTGATGACAGGCAAAGTGGCAGAGTGCCCTATTCTACTCCCCTGATTGTTTCCAGCAAGTAGAGTAGGGCAGGATTATCGGGAGGAGCTGGTAGGTGAGCAGAGAACTGCTTCACTCCGTGGTTTTCGCAAACCCCTGGCTCTCTGCTTGGAGTCTGTAGGAGCTGCACAGGATGCTCACTGCAGATCCTGCCACACAGCTACACAGGGCCCACAGAGACAAAATTTGAGAGCAGAGAGAGCAAACATGAATACTGAATGCTTAGAAATCAGTCCATTTGCCCAAGTTGATTTTAATGAATGAATCAAAAAGTTTATCTTTTTTGTTTTTTCTGTTTTTTTTTTTTTAATGAAACTGTGTTAGCTGCAGAGAGGTGAATATGTTATGCATTTATTATCATTTTCCACTGTGATTTTTCTAAATTAATTGGTCTGTTATGTTTTCCAGAAAGATTTCATATCCATTATCCTATTTTGGATTCAAGAAAGGGATTTCTGAATAATATAGCTAGTCATTTTTGAGTAGTAAATATTCTAAGCTAACAATAGGTAATTTAACTAATGTAGCTTCTAACTTGCCAGAGGTCTTACTTAAATTAGGTATTCTTTCCTGCAATCAACTCTTTAAAACTAAGGTGCCTACTCACAGCAGACTACTGATCTGAGCTAAGATGCCAGCAGCTATGTGGCCAGCAGGACTAGAGAAGGAATCATCCCCCTGTACCCAGCACTGCTGAGGCTGCACCTCAAATCCTGTGCTCAGTTCTGGGCCCCTCACTACAAGAAAGTGCTGGAGCATGACCAGAGAAGGGCAATGGAACTGGGGAAGGGTCTGGAGCACAAGTCCTGTGAGGAGCGGCTAAGGGAGCTGGGGGTGTTCAGCCTGGAGAGAAGGAGGCTTGAGGGAGCCATCATCATTCTCTACAACTGCCTGAGAGGAGGCTGGAGCCAGGTGGGGGTTGGTCTCTTGTCCCAAGTAACCAGCAATAGGATGAGAGGAAATGGCCTCAAGTTGTACCAGGGGAGGTTTAGAGTGGATATTAGGAAAAAACAAAAAACCAAAAACCAGAAAGAGCTGTGAAGAACAGGAATAGGCTACCTATATAATAGAAAGTGTTGGAGTCACCATCCCTGGAGCTATTTAAAAGCCATGTAGATGTAGCACCTGTGGGCGTAGTATAGAGGTGGATATGGCAGTGCTGGGTTAATGGTTGGACTCAACAATCTAAGAAGTCTTTTCCAACCTAAATGACTCTAAGATTCTAAAGATGAATTACAATTTACTAAGACCATTCCATTTAGTAAGACCATAAGCACCACACATCTGTGGTGTCTTCAGAAACTGGAACCAGCGGGGCTTCCAAAAGCCCTGCCATTTTTTTAGAGGAACCCAAATCCCAACAGAAAAGCTTGGATTTGTGCCAGCATGTGGGGGCAGCACTACCAACAGCTGTTGGCCTCCTGGAGGAGTGTGCAGTGTTGCTGCCACTCTGTCTGGTCCATCATGAGTGATGGAGTGTGCCCTGCCCCAGGTACTGATTGAGAGCTACTGGCCCACCATCCCCCTCTCCCCTCATACAGAGGGATGCTTGCACTCTGGAAGCCTCCCTCAGCTACAGAAGCAAGATAATCAGAAAGCAAATATTGCCCCAATGTAGTTTTAAGTCAATATTTTGAGCTGCTGCCTGGCCTATTTGATGACAGCCAGAGGTTGGAGGTCACCTACCTGTTGATGATGGCAGTAGGAGCACAGGAGGCAGCCAGCATTCTTCCTTGCCACTGTTCAGCTAGGTTTGTTTGCAGATGGAGTATGTCAATCACAGAACTCATCCCATTCTCTTCACTGGGAGCTTTCTGCTCATACAAAAAGGAGGGACTCAGAAAATGCCCAATTCTTCTCAGTGACAACTCCTATTTTTAGTCCTTCTGGGAAGCCTTTTGCCTCTCTTGAAAATTTGTGACGGATAACAGTGCTAAAAGCGGAGGCAGCCTGAACGGGATTAGGATTTGGTGCTAAACATTAAAGCTTCTGCACGGCTCTGGAGAGAAGGGGACCTCGGAGGCCATGGGGATAAAGCGTGCGGAAAGCCGGAGCCAGCGCTCTGCTCCGCAAAGGAAGCCTGGCACCTAGTGGACACTAGCTGTTGCATCACTTCTGCCTTTTGGTTAGCAGGGCTGAAGGCTACCTGTACACCATCCAAAAACTCGTCCTGACTCTAAGTTCGTGTGCCTGATCGCAAGCTGTAGTCAGCTTTTGTCCTAATTTTGGGTATAAATTCATGGCTACTCTTAAATGTGGTCAGCTGCCACTTAAAAAGTTGAGCTCTATTATGAATAGCTCCTTCACGGTACTTGCTTCTGTGACATAAATCCTATTTTGTGTGGGTTTTTCTGCCACAATGAATGTAAACATGTGGAAAAAACAATATTAGAAGATATGTGAAGGAATCATGCTAAATACCTGCTCAGAAGGAGAGATGCAAGGTACCATATCCTTAAAAGTAACTACATGAAGGACTTGCATCATCATTTAATCTTAAACCTTTAATATCTTAAATCTTAAATATTTTTATTAGTTCCAACAACATGCACCCCCCCAAACTTCTTTCCTTACATTCTGAAGGTAATTTGAATGCACATTACTCTCCTTGAGTACCATGTAAACATTTAAATGCATTACCTTTCTTTTTCTTCACTTTTCTGTTCTGATTCAGCGTTTATACTAGGCCAAGGGATGAGTATGTGTCATCCTGTGTCATCATGCTTTGAACAAATTTGTTCCTTTCACTTAGGGCAGTGTTTTCTGTACTTATGCTAGGCTGTGTCTTACTGTGCAAGAAATAATAGGATTAGCTCTAAAATCAGGTAGCATGCAACATTAATAGAAGAAGAGAACACAATCCATATAATAACTATTTTACATTTGTCAAGATTGTAGTACATTATGGTGTCCACAGTACCTTAGAAAAAATTTAAAATTAATCATCTCCTCATAAATAATTCAGTAAGACAATTGATGGACCTAAATCTCTGGAAAAGCCTTAGTAAGCAAAAAAAGCTGCATCTTTTAAGTCGATTTTGAGCACTTTATAAATGCGGGTGGCAGCTCCCTCCCCCTGGTGGCCAGGAGAATGAGCTTGCTTTGGGTCCTAAATCAGCAATGTCCCTGTTATTGCTCTCCCTCCTCACGAGCCTGAGGAGATTTCTGCCCAAAATAAAAATCGGTTTGGGGCCATTATCTAGCACACAAGTCATTCTTTGCTATTGATAGAAGTGGTGAGAGAATTCTTCAGAGTGGTACTCAAGACATCAATGGAGCTGTAATTGAACTTGTGACATGCAGATGATGTAGCTGCCTTGCTCTGGTAAAAAAATCTGTCAAAATTAGATTGTTTAACCAAATAGTCTCAAAAAAGAGAGAGGCCTAAGAACATGTATTTTATTAATTTTAGTCTTTTTAAAGGAGAGAATGTAGTTCAAAATAATTTATTTGTAAAGCTCAGGCAGAAGTGGCAAAAATGTTAATGACTTCATGAGTATTTGAAAACTGAGCTGTCAGCATACCAGAAAGTTAGAAAATAAGGCACCACAATACTTGCTAGGGAATACTTAGTAAATAGGTCATGCTATGCAGGCAATATATATTGTGTTTATTTGTGCTTAATGTGCCATGCCAATTAAGAGGCACATTTGTTTCCATCCCAAAAGGTTAATTCTGTTTTAATTGAAAATATCAACAATGTCTTAAAATGTGAATCAAGTCTTCAGGAACCCTTATTAACCATTCCCCTTGCCCTGTCCTTCAAAAAGAAGCAAATATAATCAGTTAGAAATTGAAAAAACTCAAGAGATTAATTTTGTGCAATGCCAAGCTCCTCTTGTGCTGGCTCTCACAGTGAAATATGGGACCTTTAAGAACACATTGTATGGGAACAAACCAGGGACAATGTGGCTTTTATATGGGGTCTTTTCCATTGCTTGATAACTGCTTTATGGACTGCTTATCAGCTGGATTTCCCCACCTCTGAGGCCAGAGATGCATTGGCTGGGTGATCTCTGTGTTCTGCTCTTGGCTTTGCTGGGATTGCAGGAGGACAAGGAAAGTTGCCCATTTCCACACTGGCCAGGGTTGTCTGTCTGTCTCTTTGCTGTTCATCACAAAGTGTGGTTGGCAGCAGAGTTAAGAGAACCCCTGCCAGCCCCAGCCCTTGGCAGACCAGTGGGTCCCTGAGCTCAGCAACAGCTGCAGTCACTGCCAGAGGCTGGGAAGTCTGTCTGTGCAGCCATGGCCTGTCTTGCCTTTTGTCCCTGAGCTACAGAGGGGCAGAGACCATGGGGGCAGAAGCAGCACATAGCTAGAGGCAGTAGCATCTATCTCTAGAACCTGTAGGTTGGTTCATCACAGCTTGAGATCCAGTCCTTCACTCAGTATTTACCTCTTCCCTCTTTTTGCTCTCATCTTAAAATAAGGAGTTGGGAATTTGGGGGGGTTATTACATCCCTGATAGTCTCATTACAACCCATACTGTAAATAGACTCAAACACCGTTTTTTCTCATCTGATATACGTAAATATTGGCCAAAGAAAACTGTAATGTGTTAAAATCAACTGCATGGACTTGTTCATGTGATATTTCTGTCTCATACAGTAAAAATTAATTAAAAGGGTTAACTAAGGAAAGCTTCCATGAGGTTTGCATGACTTTCTGAGTTGTCCCAAGTTGTTTTTGTTAAAACTGGGTGCAAGAAAGCAGATTAGGGAGCTGGGAAAAGCACACTAAGGAAACAGAGAAAGAGAGAGAAATAATGATTTTTAAAATGTAGTTGGAAGAGGTAGCAGGAGATCAACCAGTTCTTTCTCTGCCTGAAGGCAGGATCAGCTATAACTATGTCAGCCTTGACAGATGTTTGCCTAACTGGTTCTTGAAAGTTTCTAATGATGACGATTTCACAATCTCACCAGATGTTATACTCCAGTGTTTAATTATGTCTATGGTTTGAAACAATTTCTTAAGCCTAATGCTATCTCTGCATGTTCTGTTTCTCATGAAAATAGGGGACAGATGTTTGTCTACCTCTTGCAATGTTTCTATGTGCACTTGCAGACATGCTTCCTTGGTATTCTCTGCTTTATATTCAGCACATCTCATCTATTAGACTTTTCCTTAAAGGCCATGATCTGAAGAAATGAGAATAAATAGAGGTTGTTTCTGAACTATCTCCAATTCAGCCACAATAAAACAAGCAGTACATCCCAAACTGTATCCAAACTGGACACAAGGCTCTTGTCTTACTGTGCACTGGGCATAACAGTCCTGCTCAAAGAAAGCAGCAGTCTTGGGGGATGTACAGTTTTAGTACAACCAAACATGACATTTCCATTTTTCATAGTGGTGTGACCTATTATCACTCCCAGTTCTGCTTCTCCAGAATCATCATGTAGGTTATTTTTTTTTTCTTATCTGTTTTATCTGTATTTATACCACTCTTTATTTTTTTCCATTTTGATCCTGTATGGAAGTGATTTTTTGCTGCTGAGTAACACGTAATTATTTTCTAACAATTTCTTTGATTTGTAAGATCACTTTGAATTTTAATCTTAATTTCAGTGCAGGACTTCCAGCATGCTTAAAGCCCTGTCTCAGTTTGTGTCATCTGCAGTTTGTATCCTGTGATCTGTATTGTAAATACAAGAATTGCACAAAAGCCACAGGAACCTGCCCCCATAAGATGAATTCTTCTATACTGACCACTCACTATTGGGCCATTAATCAGTGTTGGAGTTTGATCTGGATTGTGTTTCTATGGCTGATGGGAATGCCACAGGATACCCCAAGCCATGGACCTGTCATAATGACACACTGCCAAAAGCCTTACTGAAGTCAACATAGATAACATTTGCTGTTTTCCCCATATTCATGAGCCTTCCTGCTCTGCCTCAAAACAATTGTGACATTGGACATTTTCACAAATCCACGCTAGCTGTTGCTCCCTAGGTGTGTTGGGGGCAGGGATGTGGGTGTGCATTAAGTGATTGTAGCTTCTTGGAATTTTATTGGCATAACAGTTCTCTCTCATTAAAAGTGTTTCAAGCTTGGTTGTGTCACAGCCCTGAAAATTCTCTTTCGCTTTAGAGTAAATATAAAATCTCACTACAGAGACAGGACAGGAAATTGTCATCCTTTCCCCAAATGTGTGAAGCTTTTACTGTGTGTAAATAGTTGAACAGAGCCTAGTAACAGTAATCCTTTCCTGCAAGGTTAATAATAATATGAAATTGTTGAATTAAATAGCAGTTAAAAAATATCATGTAAATCCCAGCTTACCTGTGTGACCTTTCTAAGTCCCAAAGCTTTAAAGATAGCTTCTTAATGAGATTTTCAAGTTTGGAAATGAGAAGTTAAACTACTTCTCCAATATCAAGATATATTTCTAGGAATGAGGATTAGTTTTCTTGAATGCAAAATAAAATGAAAAAAAGTGTATTTGTAACAATTACAGAAACAGACATGAAGGAAGGAGCTCTGATCCTAGGAGTGGAAGTGTACCTGTACTTGATCTTTTTCTGTGTGCATTTACAAAAACCATTACTCCAGCTTTTCAATATCAATATTTGAAGTAAAAAATTATAGTAGTTTATAAAGAAACCCAAAGAAAGTATAAAAGCAGCTCAAAGGAGGATTTGAGCTTTTCCTCTTAAAAATAACTCGTCTATGTCTTTTTAGGATCAGATTATTTTTTTTAACCAGTGCACGTATGGATACTTTTAGCATTCTATTTGCAGTAAAATGAGGGTTTATAATTTAAAAGCGTGAATTAAACAGAAAGTGGTATGAAATAACATATATATGTATGTAATGAAAGAGCGTATATGCTTTGGTCCAGTTCCTTTGAGATTCAGAACAGTACATGACAAAACTCTGCTACCGCTTATGCACTAATAACATTCTAGTGACCAAACTTTATTTGCTTAAGGTCAAATTCTGTTCTTGAAAGATACTCTTTCAGAAGTCCAGTTCAGCCCTTTTCTCTCTCAAAAGTATCTGGGGAAAAATGGCTGCATCAGGTTCTATAAATACAATTTGAAAAAAAAAACAGAAAAACAACCAACCAAACAAAACCCTGTGAAAATCTTTGGTGAAAATATGTATTTGCTCCTGTGTATTTATTTATACAAGCCCCATGACATTGTTTTGGTGAATTACAGGGACAGTAATATGAATGCTGGGGACAAAGAACTTGAATTTCCTGTTCACTTTTACTCTGTTAGTTTCTATACCACCTGACATCAAAAATGCAACAGTATAGAAGAGTTACAGCAGTGCAGCCTGAGAGAAGTAAGCAAAAAAAAAAAAAAGCATGGAAGCCCACACTGGAAATCAATTTGTTTCAATTGATTCAGAAGAACTAAAATACCTTTTGGCCTGCACTTTTGAGGTTATGTTTCTCTCAAAATGGTTCCTTCAAGCAAAAAAGTGATTTGTCTGTGATTTGCAAACAATATGGGAGGTCTCAGCCGCAGGTGACAAACCAAAATCCTTGATACTGATGCATGTTCCCACAGTTCTGACACTTCTTTTTGTTCCAAAGGTCATATATTCAGCATGTCAGGCAAACCTGGTTCTAATGAAGCTGCATTTTTTCAAGTGTTTTTAACTCCTTATGTATTAAATAAACAGCAGCTACTGCTTTCCTTTCTAGAATAATTTTCTGACTCAATAGAGATTTGAAGTGCTCAGGATATTTAGGATACCATTAAATCAGGGGTGTTGAGCAGATGGCATCCATTAAATCAGAGGTGTTGAGCAAATTGGGCAGTAAATGATGATCCACATGTTATCATGAATGGATTAAAGGATCTAAAGATAGCCTGCAGTCCTGTGATGAGCTCTGCATGGTGATGTGCTGTGGGAGCAGAATGAAATGGGAAACTCCATGATTATCCCAGTGAAACTGGTGTTCCAGCCTTAGGCAGATTCATCCATTCAGTGGGTGCTTGTAAGTAATATTCACCTGAGACTTAAAACAAAAAACCTCAGCAGAAGTATTATGGATGCATGGTTTCTGATAAGTCACAGCCTTTGGAGAGCTAGCCAGACCTTTGATTATGGTTAGCTTGATTTCTGAGAGAGCATTTGGCCAAATTAATGAAATGGGTAGCAAGCACAATGTCTGAAATTCTACACTCAAGTTTTTCTCTTGTTTCTTAATCAAATATATATAAACTCAAAAAAGAGCAACGAACTACTTTAGAGAAATAGAGAAAAATAAACTAAAATGTGTTTACTTTTTAACAAGTAAAACTATACATACATATATATATAACTGAAATGTGTCTACTTTTTAACAAGTAAAAATATATATATATATGTTTATACATACACACACACATACATACATATATATGTATATACCATAAGCTCAATATTGAAATAACTGTACTGAAAATAAATTACCTCAAATAACCTCAGGTGGGAGGGGGGGAAAAAAAGTAGAAATGGTCTAGAGTGGTGGTAGAATGGTTCATGTTCCTAGAAAACATGAACCTCAACAGACAGTTTTAAAGTATCTTCACACACACAAAAAAATATACGTATATAAAGTAATACCAATATATAAAACCTGTTGTACAACAAAACTAGTCTTATTCTCTTATTCTTTCCCAAAGGGTGCTCTTTTTTATTGTTTGCTGAGTACAAAAAAAAAAATCCTGTCTATGCAATGGACAGTAAAAAGGAAAAGAACCCTTGGCTAAGAGAGAAGAGACATTTCCCACCTGAGGCCTTACTCTGCCATCACTGTGCAGCTCACACAAGAAAACACTTTGGATATTCATTATTTAGGTATGGTGATGTTGCTACAGCAACATCATGTGCTACATACAACTCTAGTTGCTTTTTTTGGTGGCAGCTGAATTAATTTTAACATTTTAATAGATTTTAAAATTTTTATTAGGTTTTAAAAATTATTATTATTTAGAATCAGGTACAAACCCACCAGCATTTGACAACCAGTTTTGTTGCTCACAAAGTGGAAAAAATTTCCCCAATCCTATAGAATATTTGGGGGCAAACCCCAAAAGAAGTGCTGTAAGGCTTTACCTGTCACAGACCCTGTTGATTTTACACCACAGTACAACTTCAGTGTGTTCTCATGAGGTAGCTAAGGTAGACCTTCCCTTAATACAAAGCTGATGAAGTGAGGGCACAAAAAGGGCATGAATCTAAGGAACAATAGTTGAAACAAGAGAAACTTGTCAGGAATGGCTGTAGACACACTTTTTCTTGGCTGATTATTTACTAGTGAACAACAATTTTACTGCCTTGCCAGCTTGTAAAATGTAACACAGAATGTGACTCTTTGTATCTCATCAGGTTTTAACTTCTATTATTAAACTCAAAATTGGATTACCTTCTACTAAGAACAATGCAAATTCAATTTGCCTCAATTTCAAAATGAGCAATTTTAAACTGATATTTTTGTTTTCTTTGGCTTCTTTCAGGGTTAAGGCCATTATTATATTTCACTGATCTATAAACCTTCATAAAGTTCTCTGAAGGCTACATACCATCTGGTATGCTCCTCTATCACTGGCATAGCAACAAAACTGTGTCTTAAGTAAAAACAACTCAAATGTAACAGCTCTAATGTTGCATGTAAAGCAAGTCTGTATATAAATAGATTCTTTTCAAATTTCTGCTGCCATTCTTAAAAAAAAAAAAATCCCACAAACCAGCCTTCAAAACAATAGCAGACAGCAATCTGTCAGTTCTCCAGTAAGCACGAGCTGTCTAACCAGTGTCATTAGCACCTCAGAAAAGACATTTTCCCTGCCTTGCTTGCCAGGAATTCACAATAGCTTGTTAACAATATTAATACCTACCAATTACCCAGTCTTTCCAAGTTCAAAGCACTGTAAAAACTGAAGTAATCTGCTGCAGCATTTTCTAGGTTCATGCTAATTCCTGTAAACGAAATGCTTTTAAAACTGGCATGTTCTGGAGTGTTCTATTTAATCCCCTTAATTTTTGCTGTTTTCTTATCTTGAACTTGTTTCTTCTCCCAAGTTCTGGAATTTATGGGTTTTTTCTTATTAATTTTTTCCCAAGACTAATGTTCCTGACTGCCTTGTTGAGTCACAAACACAGACTGACCTGAGTGTATGCTCCCCTTTACACCTACTTTCCCCAGTTTCACCTTTCTTTTCTCAATTTTTCCAACATTACTTGTTCAGCTTTGCAGCCTCGCAGCCCATTTTTCTCTGCACATTTAACAGCATTGTTTGGCTGTATCCTCTAAGTCAGTCAAACAACTTGGCTCAACATCTATCACATGCACAGTCTGTCATCCTTTCCTCACGGAAAAAGGGGTCAAAGTCTTGTCAGAGTCCTTAACCTTTAGATGCTCAATGTGTTGTGATAAGTCAGTGTGAGGCAAGAACACCAGAGGTGCTAACACCAGTACTAATGCTTTGCAGAGAAGCTCATGAGCTTTGCCATGGTTATCAAGTCCCGAGAAAGAGCCAAATTCTCTGAGCTAAAGTAAAAGTGTCCTCATGGACCATACTTTTTTCCTCCTCTAACCCACACCCAGCTTTACTTCTGATGTACCTACAAGCTTCTTTATTCCCATTTTTGGGGTAATTTGCCTTTAAGTGGATGGAATTTCAAGTTGGTGGGAGTCTGAGCTTGTGCTGACAGGCAAAACCCTCTTCCATTTTCACACTGACCTGCTCTGTGCATGAAAGCCCTTGATCTCTTGCCTTCTTATATGTCAACAGTGAGTCTAGCCCAGGCACTCCTTCTCCAGCACAATTTAGTCCTCCTCAGAGGATAACCTCAGGGGATAACCTCAGATGATCTCTGAACTGCACTGTTCAGACACCAGCCAGTCTGCAAATCCACCTGTGTCTTGGCATCCACCTCTGGGGGCGAAATCACTCTTCTGCTCCATTTACACTGCCAATTATTTGTGTTTGGGATTAGCAGAAGGCAGTTTCCAACAAATTTAAACTCATCTATTACCCAAATTGTAGATTAATATTTGATGTGAAGGCAAGACATTGTCACTGAAGCTTGATTTTCTCCAAATCCTTTTGCTTCTCAGGTGTTTGACTACTGCAATTTAAAAGTCAAATAACTTAGAGGGTGAAGGAACATCCTGTGAGCCCAGAACTACAGAGCTGGCACAATGGATGGTTAAGTTTTTCTTTTTCTGGTTTTTTGTTAGCCAGCCTAATCTCTCCAGAATGTCTTTGTTAGCTGCTGCACCTGGCTCGCCAGTATAATGCTTATTCATTTCTGCCAGGCTTTTAAGCACTTTATTTCATGGCTGGCTGGTATGTTAAAGGCTAAAGGTAGTTTCAGTACCTCTTTGCCATTTAAGGTCACCATTTCAGCCTGTCGAGGTTCTCTGTGCAATACCAGGTAACCTCAGGTGCCTTTGCACACCCGGCTGCACGTGCTCTGTGACCACACATCCACTGAAACCCAGCATGGCAGCAGGTCCTGACCCAAGACAGCAAAAGGAGGGGTTTTCCCACCTATTCTGCCAAAGGAACACAATGCTGGAAACATGTGGAGGAACCTAAGCTGAAAACTGCCCTAAGTCCACACCTGAAGGATGGGGTACCATGTAGGTGCACACAGTTTGTGGTAACTGGCAGTGGGGCTGTGGCCAGCCTCATCCCCAGTGGGCTGCAGCTGTGAGCAGCAGGTGAGCAGCATTGACAGCAATGAGCCATGGAGTGCCCAGGGGCACTGACCCATCACCAAAGGGAACAGAGGGCACACAGGTGCAGTGCATGGACATGAGGGTATAAAAGGCTGGGCTGAAGAATAGGGAGGGCAGATGCTTGCAGCCTTCTGAAGTGGTCTGGTGTTACTGTGCATGGGCTGAAGCCTTCTGGAATTGTATGGTGATACTCTGTGTATCCTGGTCATCTCAAGTGTGATGTGTGCTGTTACAGTGCCATCCAGAGGGACCCGGACAAGCTTGAGAAGTGGGTCTATGGGAACTTAATGAAGTTTGACAAGGCCAAGTGCAAGGTGCTGTACCTGGGTAAGGGCAACCCCCGGTACCAATACAGGCTCGGGGATGGACAGATTGAGGGCAGCCCTGCTGAGAAGGACTCGGGGATGCTGGGGGATGAGAGGCTGGATGTGATGTGGCAATGGGCACTCACAGCCAAGAAAGCCAAATGTGTCCTGGGCTCATCCAGAGCAGCGTGGGCAGGAGGGGAGGGAGGGGATTCTGCTCTGCTGAGACCCCACCGGCAGGGCTGCATCAGCTCTGGGATCCCAGCACAGGAAGGGCATGGACCTGATGGATGGGGTGTCACCAAGATGATCAGAGGGATGGAGCACCTCTCCGGTGAGGGAAGGTTGAGAGAGTTGGGATTGCTTGATGTGAAGGAGAAGGCTTAGGATAGACCTAATGGTGGCCTTCCAGTACCTGAAGGGAGCCTACAAGAAAGACGGAGAGAGGCCTTATACAAGAGTGTGTAAGTGGACAGGGCAAGGGGGAATGGCTCCAAACTTAGAGGGAGTAGGCTTAAATTAGACATTCGGAAGAAATTCTCTACAGTGCTCCTGGCGAGGCACTGTAGCAGGTTGCCCAGAGGAGTCGTGAATGCCTCGTCCCTGGAAGCGCTCAAGGCCAGGTTGGATGGGTTTTTTAGTCTGTTCTAGTGGAAGGCGTCCCTGCCCATGGCAGAGGCTCGGAACTAGGAGTCTTTAAGGACCCTTCCAACCCCAGCTATTCTTCGATTGCACGACCCCGTATTTTAGGGTTCCAAATCGCCCATGATGGTCTTTCCGCGGCTCTCCGCCCAAACTTTTCAACTGGGGGTTGGGGTGTGACCACGCGATGATTTGGAATCACAAACGTCACTCGCAGGTACGGTGCCTGGAGCTGGAACCCGGGAACCCGCTCGTTCCCAGCGGCAGCCCCGGCA
>NW_005054304.1:8942506-8943236 GCF_000277835.1 Geospiza fortis
GCGTGTGGGGCCCGCCGCCCTGAGATGAGAACGGAGGCCGGGGGAGCGCGGGGAAGAGGGAGAGAGGGTGGGTGGGCGGATGGATGGTCGGGCAGGAGCCTTCCCGCTGCCTGACAGCGCCCCTGGCCGCGCGTTCCTCTGGCAGCGCCGGCCGGCCCCTTCGCCAGCGTTTTACGGTCTGTGTTAGACCGGCCCTGCCCGCTCTCTCCCCTTCCCTTGTGGCTTTTCCCACAGGAAGGTTGAGAATATGAGCCTCTACAATTTGGACCGGTTCCGCTTCGAGAGGAAGGAGAAGGGCGCGGAGCAGGTGTCGCCGTCCCCGCCGGCGCCCCGCGCCGAGGCACCTGGCGCTGCTGCCGCCGTCCGGGCCCCTGGAGGGGAGGAGGAGGAAGGTACGGATGACAACAAGAGGCCAGGCACCCCGGCTTCGGACGTGACAGAGAGAACTGGTGAGTCAGGTGTTTTGCATGCAGCTTAAGGGCTGTGTAAGTCCTTAATTTCTAGAAATGAAGTAATTGCCTTTTGTTTTGGTGTTTGTCATTTTGGGTTTTGCCCCCTTTGCTTGTTTTACAAATGTGTTTTTCTGTGCAAACGTTTCACAACAATTTCCACAAAAGTATCCTCATTTGCAGCAGTGTATGCTCTAATTGAACATGTGCATTTACAGGCAAGTCATTAACCTTCTGAAATAACTTGTTTTTTTTAATTATTTAAGTAAGTTTCAGATTAA
>NW_005054304.1:8943309-8985277 GCF_000277835.1 Geospiza fortis
GAGTGTTGTGTTTTCCTATTTGTAAACTCTATTTACTGGTACTTATTTTATGCTAGCGTTTCAGCATTTTCAAGGAAGAAATGGCTTTTACTTTTAATTGCCTGAGAGATGCAACACTGTAGACTAAATTTTCTCAGCAGAGTCCTTGTCTAATGTATCATGGAGCTTTACAGATGGAATTGAAAAGATGGGGAACAGTTTCTTTTCACTTGGGCCTGGTTTTGTAAAGAGCTAAGAGACTTGGTGCTGATTCTCAGAATGGTTTTGTTGTAGTATTTGTCCTCTTTTAGGGCAGAAGCTTGGGGTGTTCAGGGAAATGTCAAAACGTTGATTGTGTCATAGTGTGTTAGTTTCCTTTGGCTGAGACAGTAGGGATGTGCTGTTCCTGTTTGGATTTGTTGGTTAATACTAAGGACTGAAATTGCTGTTGGCTGTGTAATCACGTTCACCAGTCTGTTTTTCCTGTCACTGAGGGATTTGAGAAACAGGCAGTATCTCCTGCTGGTTATTTGGTACTTCTCAGACATGCCATATAATTTGTGGTATAGTTGTTGAATTACAGGTGTTATGGGAGAGATCAGGCAGACTTTGACTGTGCATTTATTAAAAAAATGAAACAGCAATGTCTCTTGATGCTGTTTAACTACATTTTCTTGCACATGACTTTCTTTTGGTGCAAGGCAGTTTTTCACAACACCTTATCTAGGTGATAACAGAGAACCATTCATTCATGAGGAGGAGTTCCTCTTTTAAAACTGAGTGAAGTCAGAGTTACAGGAGGTTGGTATTTACCCTTCTCTAAATTTTGGTTTAGTGTAGGTTGATTGTTGTCAGTTGATTGGAGTGCTCTTGTGTTTACATTAGTAAATATTAAGCAGTGGTCTGCATTAAAATATATAAAACATGTGAGTTGCCAGTCTGGAACTAGTAACCTGTTGCAAAGAATTTTGGTGACAGGGAGGACTTTACAGAAGAAGTGAGCAGCTGTTAATTCTGGTTTCTGCTGAAGTGTCTTTGTAATGGTTGTATGGCACAATAGGCACTCTGAAGAAGTGTACTTTGCAACAGGTGTTCCCTTCCTGTTTGTGGTAAATCATTGTCTTGTGCTGTGGAGGAGTTACTGAGTGCAGGGGCCCTTCTTGAACTGTGAGTGTAGTTGTGCAGTAATGGATGGTGCTGCTTGTTTTGTGGCTTAGTGGTTTGGGGATTTATTTTATTTTAGTGTTATACTTTTTCCTTTAATCTGCCTGTGGACTTTGTCAGTGTAAGCATGTAGCTAGACCATAACTGCCAACAGATTTCACTGCTTGTTTTTCAAAATGCTGGTTTCCCTTGACTTAAATTCTACAGGGATGGGACTGTGGAGAAGGGGTGTAACACCCGATTTAGAGGCGTTAATTCAGATACAAGGCAATAAAAAGAAAGGCGAAGGCCAACCCAAAAGACATGTAATGCAGGGCAAAGTGCTTGTGAGGAGTGCTTGTGGGGGAAGGTGGTACTAACAGTGAAACAGGGTAGAGTGCAAGAGCAGGCAAAACTACAGCAGGTGTCCAACTGAAATAAGCGTCCATGGACACAGATGCTGGTGGAGAGCTGGAGCACTAATTAACATTGAAAATTGATATGTAATTAGTGTGCTCTGCATATACATAATGCTTCATCTTTCACAGATATTGAGTGTTTAAAGAAGATCAAGTAGTGACTTTTTTCTCCTACTTATTTGCATGTCAGTGTTATGTAACCAATTTAAAGAATTAATAACCTTTTAAGAAATGAAATCACATTTTCTACATCTACAGAAGTTAACAAAAAAACCACTCAGATTTTGTCTGCATGACATGAGGCCCTTAAATGTAATAGAGAAGACTAGACTTGATTAGCAGATGCCTGTTCTCCTTGTTTCCTAATTAGTGTCATGAAGATAGAATTTTTCTTGGTTTGGGTCAAATAAAACAGTCAGCTTTTTTTTGTTGGTGTTGTAATTGCTGAGTGGTCATGGAAAGGCCCAAAGCTGAGTTTATGGCACGGTGTACTCTCTGCTGCTAACTGCACCAACAAGTAAGACTATGGAGTTGTTCTGCATGAGAAGCAGTTTACACCAGACTCACCAAAAATAACTTGCCCTAATGCTCAGTGAATCATGTGAGGACAACAATTACTCAGATTTCTTCTGAAGACAAAGTGATTGACAAAGTACTGCTGCAAGAAACGGGGGAAAGAAGAGTGATGTGTATTTCACTTGTAACAAACAAAAATGCTATTAAATTGCTAACAACTTGGTTGGGGTTTTTTTGCTAACAACTTTGGTGTAGTGCAACCACTGTGTGTATCTAAAAAGAATTTAAAAATCTTTATCCTTTAGGAGCACAAATAGTTCAGTATAATTTCCAAGAGATTTCTTCATATTTCTGTTTTATCGAGTGCCCTGAAATAGGCATCTAACAAAGTATAGGGTTGTCTAAATGTCATCTATCTTCAAGAAGTATAGCCTGATGTTGTCTGTTGTATCATGAACCACCATTATCTTTTTAGCTATTTTCTTTAGTTTTGGTTTCCCAAAACAAACTAATATTGGTAGGTGGTTCTGTACCCCCTTTATGTCTGTTGGTTATGTTTCTCATTCCTATGTGTTGAACATGCATCCCTTATGCTTTAATAAGCAATTTGTGGCGTGATGGCCACAAGAATTGGTCATTTTTGTACACTTGTCTGTGCTCAAAATTACTCAGACCTGCAGTGACTTTGCAGTCAGGTTGTAGGGAATAATTCTGGACTGCATTTACTGAGGGATAGAAACTAATTCTGGGGACAGTTACCAAATTATATATAGTAGATATCTCTAAAAAGAGTTGGAGAAATACACTGAAGTAGCTTACTGCAGTTTTTCATGCAAATTAGTATTTACTGAATAGTAATATTTACTGAATATCTTAATCTGTTAAGGAAACAAGCATCTTAATTTTCATTTAGATATTTTTAATTATGTAAATAGCTTCGTGTACTAAGATAATGAGATTAGTCTACACTGTTGCAGAAATGGAGCAGAACTGTACCACAACTGCACAAATTAGAATAATTACCACCATGAATTTCAAAATGAGGCCTTTATTCAGGTCTCAAAAAGCATGCTTACTAACCTTCCAAAAACAATTGAAATAAAAGTTGTAGAAGAAATTAAACTACAATATATAACCCCCTTATTGATGGCTGATTTTGTTGATATCCTCTCTCTACTATTTGAATATGTATCCTAGATGACTACACTTTGAGATTATAATGCTCAGAGCTCACTTGCGCTGAGACTGCTCTTTTTTGTTCTGTTGTCATTTTCTCTGGGATCTGAAGAAGTCCTGTCTTTTGGTTATGTCTCAGTTCATAGAGTGTAATTCTACTTAGAGTATTTCTGACAAGAAGTGATGACTACAGTATCAAGTGAAGTTTTCTAAGGGTTCATGAGAAGATATGTTGAAGTAATCATAATTTTAAAAGGGCAGCTTTAAGAAGAACCTTAGAGTAATACTGACATTTAGGATTATTTTAGCCAATAGAAAAGACTTTCCTTTGAAAAGGGAATACTTATTACCATGTAGACTTGAGCAGCATGTGCTTGATGCTGCTTTCCAAAGCTAGGTGGAGGTTACTTTCTATTTGACAATGCTTGTTGGACAATGTTAGTAAATGTGGTAAGCCTCTTAAGTATTGCCTTAGTTTTTGCTTTGGTTTTACCTTTGTTTTCACTTGTGAGAGAAACTGGCTTTCTCGGAGTGAGGTGTATGATTTGTGTAGGAGGTTGTGTTTAGAATTACAGGGCAGTGTATTCTCTTTTTATGGTAGCAAAAATTGGTAGTTGTTGCTGGGTTTTGGTTTTGATGTTAATGTGTGCATATAGGGATACTTATGAGTGTTCCTATTTCTGACCTCAGAGTCAAAAACTGGTCTTATGATTGCAGGCATTCGTTAATAGTTCTTTTGAATTGCCTGTAATCAGAAAATTCTGCCTCCAACAATTACATATTGTTGCTATAACTTTATTCTGTTACTACTCTGCGAGGTTACAGTTTGCTCTAAATATGAGGATTCCCTATTACATGTGTGATTTCTGCTTCCCCCCACTTGGTAGGGTACTCTGTTCAGTGGAATAGGTGAAGGAAGGGCAGAAGCCTGGGCTTTTTTTGAGAGGGAGAATGCTTTTTTTTTCCGCCAGGTAACTCAGCATTTTTTAAGTGTGGGAGTTAGGAGGTGTCATGAAGACTGGACAGTAATTGCTAAATAAAATAAAAATAAAATGAGAAATCACTAAGTGAAACAGTAAATACTCTTTATTTAGGTATAAATCTTGTCTAAGTTTTATACTGTAAAGAATAAAACTATTTTTAAGACTGTCATATTTTTGTAAAATTTCCTTGTGTTTTTCCTTTAAATTCAGTAAGGATGCCTCTTAGCAAAGTTGTCATGAGTACCTGTCATTTCCGTGTCACGTTGCTAGCAAGGGGAATTTGTTTGAAATTTAGGCTAATCTACAAGGCAATGATCCATGAAAACTGCCTTGATCTGTTCTGTGAATTCAGTATAGATGTGAAATTCTCATGTTTCTTACAGGCCTGTTTTGATATTGAATCACATTTTTTAATGTGCTTTGTATTTCTACCTTATTGTGGTAGCCTTTGCCCTGATAACCCAACTTCATAATGTTCTCAAAGGTCTCTTTTGCTCCTCTCCTGTATTCATCTAAAAACTTAATCAGTTTTCAGATGAAGCAACTGCATCAAGGACAACACATCTCCTTCCTAAAATGGACAGATAGAAGAAGGTACTGCTCAGGAAGCTTCCACTGCCAACATGTTGATCTTGGATGCGGGGAAGTCTGTCTTGGAACTGTGTACTACTGATTCATAACTAATAACTTTTAGGCATTCCTAAATTTGCATGTGTATAGGCTTTTCAAAATAAGATTAATTTGCAAAGTGAGACTTCTACCTCTTCTAAAAATCATTACCATAATCCTATATTGTGTTTTGAAAGTGATAGAAAAGACTGAGATTTTGATAACTCAACTAAAACTAGGTCTTTTATCACAGATGAAGGAATTAGATGCCATGTAGCTCCTTTCTGCATTTGGCTATCAGATTAATTTATTCTAGCTTCATCTGTGTCTACTGTCTGCTGGCAAATTAGCCTTGCAAACTGATGTTACATTCTAGTAATTGTCTTGGTTTAGAGCAAAATTTTGGGAGAGAGAGTCCCCAGAGGGGCTCTAGTAGGAAGATAAATTCAATCGGCCCCTCCCCCCCCCAACCAGTCCAGGAGAAAATACCTCCTTGGAGAAAAGTGGAAAAAAGCTGTTTATTAAACAATAGAACCAGAACCTAACAATATTAAAACATTAAACCCCTTGCTGCTCTAAAAGAGATGACCAACTGAGAAAACCCCCCGGGTTGCAGCCCAGCTCACTCAGTCTCTTATCAGTCCCTCTGGTGCTGGAATTGTCGCAGGCCAGGCCCGGCCCAGCGGGCCACAGGTGTGAGCTGCCAGTGCTCCCCTGGGTGTTCAGTCCAGAGCAGGTTCCAAGAGGTCCAAAGAAAAGGAAAAGAAAAACCACAGTCCAGGGACTCTTCTTTGCCTCAGCCAGCTAAAACTAACTAAAAGCAAAAGGAGAGCTCTCTGTCCTGCCGTCTGTCCGTCCGCAGACAACACAGTCCTGGAGCAGGGATGCGGGGGAGTACGCGCAATGTCTGAGGGAAAAAAACTGTGTGATTCTTCTCTTCCCCCTTTCACTCTCTGCAACAAGTCTTAAAGGTGCAAAACTTATTATTATTCAGCATAAACAAATGAGACGATTTGGGGATAAAAGCATCATATAGTCAACCCAGGACAGTAATTTGACTCAGCAAGTTTTTACATTACTGGATGGAGAGAGAAGAACCTACCTTTACTTCTAGCCAAAACTGTGGTTCCAGAGTTAGCAGCACCCCTGGTGCTTGGTTCACAAGCACATGAGTTTTAAAAAAGGATGGGTGTGTTTAGGGGGAGAGGATGTCTGTGATCCTTTCTTTGTGTTATGAGAATTTAAGATCTTTTTATATGAGGACTTCCAGTGACAGTAGTGTCACTAAAACACAACTTTCCCAGAAGTTGGTGGCTGACTCTGCTGCCTCTTATCCTGGATTTTTCCTGTGTGTGGCTAAGGTCACCTTGTTGAGGGATCCATTCAGTGCAGGTCGCTCAGTGTGTGGCTCAGTTGAGCTGTTGGTGGGGAGAGCCCCAGGCAGGAGGCAGGGAGATGCTGACCCCTTGCACAGAGGTCCCAGGTGCCCGTGGCCCTGGAGGGGCACAGGACACTCAGGAGCTGATGACTCCAGACTTGCCTGCACTTAGACTGTGAGGGTGTAAAAGCCCAGGGTTTTTTTGTTTGGGGTTTCTCCTCAGAGGCACCAGCTGGAGCTGTGATTTTGTTACTGTACCGTGATTAAATGATATTGGGGATCTAGACATCTGAGAGTGCTCTGGGAAACCTGGTGTGACTCTGTGAACGTGGGATCTGTAGCTGCAAAGGGGTCTTGGTCCCAGCTCAGATGCTGCTGCCAGAGTGGCTCCTGGATGGTTGGACAAGGAAGGTTTTTAACAACCTGAAGTCTTAAGCCTTCAATGATTGCACTTTTGAACTGTCGTTGAACCCTTGTTGATGTTTCCTTATAGACACGGAGTTACATTCACCTCCATCCCTTTAACCACTATTAAGCTCTATTTTAAAGTTGTTTTCTTCTATTTCTGTAGTGTACTCTGTAACATTTGGTACCATATTTTTTTAGTTTATTGGGTGCCTTTGCCTTTCAAAGCCTGTGCAGTTTCCTGTGTCAGCAAATACCTTGTAGTTTTAGGATTTATCATTTTTCTCCTTTCATTCAGTGCTGCCACAGTGCGTTATTTAAAATTTATTTTCCACGAGATTTCTTTCATACAGAAGATGTTCTCTGCAGCTGTCACGTTCTCTGCTCTATGCATCAATTTTTCTCTCTTCATAGAGAAAAGAGAGAAATATGCTTTTGTTTCTGTCCATGTTCTGATAAGCCTGGAAGTAGCTCAGAGGACTTTGCTCATTATTCATTTATCTAAAAATAAGTATTTATTTATTTATTTATTTATTTATAATTAGTTATTAACCTAAAATACATGTTCTCTTTAATGTTGTAATATAAAAATTGTTTGATTTAAGAGGGCTGAAGATCCTTTGCCAGGTAATTCCCACTTTGAGAAATGCAGCTGACAGGAGTTTTGTTGCATGGGAAAGTGAGTTCTGTTTAACTGACTGTTGTGTCTCTGAAAAAAATCACAGCTACCTGATGCTCTAAGTACAAATAAATATTTGAAGTCATAAGTCATTGTCTCCTCTTTTTTCTCCCATTGAAATGTCTTGCACAGAGTGTTCCACCATCCCAGAAACTCCTGAAGCCCAGAGGACAAGGAAGGAGTCTTACTTCAAGCGGCAGCGCCAGCGAGGGGTGCAGTTCCTCGATGTGTCTGACAGCGAGGATGAGGAGCCGAGGAGAAACCTCCGTGCTGCCAAAGAAACCCAGGCCCCGAGGGCAAAGGTGGCCGTAATGTACGCTTTGAGCCACATTTCTGTCCTGTCTCTGCACCCTCAGGGGCTGTTCTCAGTTGAAACACTGAACTGAAAATCAGAGCCTAGGTTGGGTTCTTGTTTGCTCCGTTGGGATTCAGCTGCCCGCTAAACTAAACTTTACTGGCTTTCCAGGGAAGAGGTATCCTGCTAAAACATTTTCTCAGAGGGAGGAGTTCTGTCATGTTGAAACGTGTGATGTTTGTTCATTTACACATTTGTGGCTTTGCCCTTCTGAAATCCTTTTAGTGCAACTTGAAAGCTTAACCATAAAACACTTGCTTTACTAATTTTCAACTGTTGGAGTTGATTTTTCTTTTTTTTTTTCTTTTTTTTTTTCTTTTTTGTTTTTTTTTTGTGTATGCAGCTATATTTGACAGGGAAGCAAACAGAGCTTCAGTGTGTTGTATGAGTCCCGAGGTAAACTTAAGTATGGGTTGTATGGTGTGTTTCCTATGCATAGTGGAAATTATTTCTTTCCTAAGTGGTTGGGAAATTTATATTTTTGAATGTGCTGGGAAGGAAGAGTCACTGTGCAGGAGTCACTTGTGTGTGGATGCTAAAAAGGCAGCATTGAGAGAGCAGCTGAGACAAGATGTAGATAGGCATCTGCAACCATTTGCAACAGTGTAAAGGAACCCCTGCTAGTTATGTCTGTGTGGTAATTGTGCCCTCTAGATGTTCTTGTGCTAAGCAAAACGAGATGGCTTTAGCTGCTGTTTTGATAGTCTAGTTGAATTAATGGGCAGAAAACTTTCGTGGGAATTGCAGCCTTAACAGGTGTTGCTTCTTGTCAGGTTTTCAGTCCTACGCAGAGCATGGAGTTATTAGATGTTTACAGCAGAAGTGAAATAATGCATTTTCCTACTGCTGTTACCTGAAAATCTGATGCTGTGTTGTTTGTTTCTTTTTTTAGTGTTTGGCCCCCAAAGTTTCAACTTAAGGGAGCTACTTGAAAAGGAGAAAAATATTAGCAGTTACAAGTGAGCTCCTGGTTCTGCCTGTGATTTAAGTTGTAGATTGTGCAAGGAGACAGAGGTGACCAGCTGGTTGCATGCATCAAACTGGCTTGTGTGCAGTGCTGTGTAAATGCAGTTATTCTCCTTCTGGGATCAGTCCCACCTGGAAGCAGTTCAAGTGGTTTTGTATCATGTGGAGCTGATGCTGATAAGCCACACAGGATGCAACTTGCAGAGCCACTGCTTGCTGTTCCTATACTGTGTGTTACCTAGTTTGTGGGGTTTGTGGGTTTTTTGGGGGTTTTACTTCCTTTTTGCAGAGTGTCCTAGCTTCCCTCGTTCTCAACAAGGCACAGAACAGAAAGCAGAAAGTTTAGAGTACAAAACACGTCTTTCCTAAGGAAAATGTGCCATGACTTTTGCTACCAGAGAGTTGCTGTCTGGAAAAAAAAGCAGAATCTAATACAAGAGTTGCTTAGCAGTTAAATGAGTGTTTCTTTATGCTTGATAAGAATGTGATTATACACAGAGGACAAGATTTATGATGTACGCAACTCTAGCTTTGTTGAAAAGTGTCTAGATGTTATTCCCTGATAGGAAAGGATAGGATGATTGCAGTGTCACCATTTTAATTTGGATTGATTTTCTTTTTCATATGCACTTTTTACAAGAAATCTTCCTTATCAAGGCAAAAAGATCAGAAAAATGCTAATAGATTTTAATATGATACTTCATTATGTTTTTTTTAAGTGGAAGGAGGATTCACGTTTTGAGGCTTACAACTCAATGCCTTGGTGGACTGAAGAATAATTTGGTTTCTCTCTTGTTACTTCCTTACTCTTAAGAGGCACAACCAGAGAGTCCTAGTAGCTGTGTGTGCCTTTTGAAAAGGGAGGAAATAATTCTTTGATGAACAGTTACCTGTGTATATTTTTTATGTGAGTGACACATATCAATTTTTTTTTCCCAGAATTCTGATGTAATCTGCCTGTTGCAACTGCTAAAGAAAGATATAGTGAGGAAAACCAGGTTTCTTTTTAGTGTTTTACCTATATTTATGTAGAGAGACCTGCAGACAAGCCTTTCTGATGGTGAAATCCCTATTAAATGACAAACTCCATATGATTCAATTAATTTTGCCTTTCCAAAAGGAGATTTCTGTGTCTATGGGAGGGAGGAGGATGGGAGACCCATGCTTGGGTTCAGTCTTATCCATGCAACTCAGTATTCTGAAAGATACATAGGGGTTGCTTTTCCTGCAAATTAGCGTTAATAATCAATATTTCAGTAAATTCAGAACACTGTCTTTTTTTGAGAAAGGGTCTTGCCACATTTATACATTTAAGATGCTCCATGAGGAGCTTTGAATTTTCTTTCTCAGTGAGCCAAGAGCTAGGACAGAGTTAATACTGTACCTGAAAAGTGTTTACAAAGAACCTAATCCACATCTGTTTGTCTGTTGGGCAAATAAACACTAGCAAGGCTGTTTAAAATAAACTTGGGGTAGTCTGATGTAATTCAGGTAGCTGAAACTGTTCAAGTAGCTAAACTGTATTAAGGTGGTTGTTATTAAATTATCAATAACCTTTTATAGCACAATATGAGGGTAAGTAATGGTATTTCCCTGGTCCATTCTTCCTTTCTTATTTCCTTTGCCAAGTTGAAATTGTTTAGTGCAAAGAGGACACTGTACTTGATACATGCCTGACTTTGTCCTGAAGTAGAGGTATCCCTTTGCATACAAGTTGATTCAGTGTTACTGAATGCATCTCAGTGCATTTTGTGCAATCCTGGTGGGTTAGTTTACAGTAATGTTCTGGTAGAGTAAAACACTCATAAGCAAAAATAAATTTTAATTACTTTTTTCTTGCCCTGTACATTGTAGCTCTGAACCATCTGATGATGATGACCGGCCTGAAGAGGAAATGGGCCAGCAGGCACTTGTAAATGGTGGGGAGCAGCAGCCAGCTGTTAAGGAGCGTGTAGAGAAGGATACCAGGGACTCAAAGCTGCAAACAATGAAGGAACGTTTTCCCCAAAGAAGTGGCCAAGAATTATTAAAAGTAATAATGCTCAGTTCTTTGATTTATTTTGATGATTATTTTACAGGATTTTATAGGCAATTTTTCTAAGCTTCTGACTTCATTACAGGGTACAGTCTTGTCGTGAGTTAATGTTGTCTGAATGCTAGGTACCCACTAAAGCTGCTCTGTCACTTTGCTTCTGCCTGCCTCAGCTGGAAGGGAAGACAATAGAATGAAAGACTCATGGATCATGATAAAGACATGGAGAGATTGCTCACCAGTTACTGTCATGGGCAAAACAGACTCAACTTGTGGAAAAGGTTTAATTTGTTACCAATCATATCAGAGTAGGGTAATGAGAAATAAACCCAAATATTAGAACACCTTCCCCCCATCCCTCCCTTATTTTGGGGTTTAACTGTATTTGTGATTTTCTCTATCTCCTTCCCCCTCACACCAGCAGTGCCTGGGAATGGCATATGGGGACTGCAGACAGTTCACCAGCCCTCCTCAGCAGGAGGACTCATCACACTCTTCCCTTGCTCCAGACTGGATCCCTTTCCATGGCATGCAGTCCTTCGGGAACAAGTTGCTCCCTTGTGGGTCCCTTCCACAAAGTCACCAGTCCTGCCAGCAAACCTGCTCCAGCATGGGCCTTTCTCTCCATGGGTCCTTCTGGGAGCCTGCTTTCAGAGGGGCTTCCCATGTGGTCACAGCCTCCTTTGGACATGCACCTGCTCTGCTCTGCTGTTCTCCAGGGGCTGCAGGTGGATCTCTGCTCCGCCTTGGCCTCCATGGGCTGCAGGGACACAGCTGCCTCACCATGGGCATCACCACTGGCTGCAGGTGAATCTCTGCTCCTACAGCCCCTCCTTCACTGACCTTGGTGTCTGCAGGGCCACTTCTCTGTCATTAATTCTCCTTCCTCCTGCTGCAGCTGTGTTGATCGTGCCCATTTCCCCACCCCCTTTCCTTCTTAACTGTTATCCACTGGTGCTGCCACTGTCACTGATGGGCTTGGCCTTGGCCAGCAGCAGGACTGTCTTGGAGCTGACTGCCACTGGCTCTTTTGGATGTGAGAGAAGCTTCTGGTGGCTTCTCACAGAAGCCGCCTGTGTAGACTCTGCTAATGTCAAGCCTGGCCATACAAACACAATGCAGCTCTTGATTATTGTTTTGTTAACAGCAAAGGGTAAAAGTAACATTTTAGGGGAAGTACAGCTATGTATTATTTCCACAAAAATGGGAACTTTGATATCTGTAAAAATGAATATATAGACACACAATTCAAATAAATACCTTTAGGTAAGTTCAACAACAGTGAACTCTAGTGTATAGAAAATTTTTCAAGTATTTCTTTGTTGTGATGTTTAAGCTTAATTATGGCTGTCTCAGTTGATAACTATTGGTAACTGCTGTTGTTGGAATGAGCTAGCAGATGAAATGCAGAAGGAGTGGAATCACTGCCATCTTCCAGTAGATGAAACACTGTGCAGGCTTGCATTTATGACATTTAACATGCAAAGATTTCAGTACTTCTAGTGAGGCAGAGGGTAGGTTTAGACTTACTACAATGTATTCTGATTAAGCTGATGTGGGAACTCTTGGCCATTTTCCAGTGTACAATACAAATCTACAGGTAACTCCTTGTAAGTGAGATTATGGTAACTCATTACAGTAAAATACCTTTAGTACCATACAAGACTTTGACTGGCTTTTATTTATAAAGCTAAATGTATTTAAAATAGTCTGTAAAGCTTCCTGGTTGTTGAAATGGCATTGAAGAAATACATTTTACTGATGCTCCTTGCTGGGTATTTTGTTTTCAAGTGAATCAAGCTTTATGCTTAGACTTCCTTTATTTTGGGAAGAGCAAAAGGATTGCAAGTAGGAGTTTCTGAAGTTTTCTCCTGAACATTAGAATTAAAATTTGTTGTGCATGTCCAGAATGTATCTTTTTCAGTTTTGGCTGCATAGAATTTATCTGATACAAAGATTGATAAAAGTTCATTGTGGCTTACTAACTTACTAGAAATGCTATGTGGTGTGTCTGGCTGCTGTTTTGTGACTTTGCTACTGAGCAGCATGTGAGGCTGATGGTGTTTGTTTTCAGGAGAATGCAAGAGCTCCTGTATCAGCAGAACTTGTTGAAAATGGAGGCTCTGCAGATTTTTTTTTCTGCAGTTACATAGCTGCAACATTTTTAAGGAGGGCAGAGGAGTATCAGGCAAATCTGTTGTTCCTTCATGAAGGATCTGGAGCAGGCTGACAAACTTGACACAACTGATGAATGCTATTAAGGGAAAAATCACAAGTCTTTTGAAAAGGAAATTGTGCCAATGTAGCAAAATTGTAAGATGCTGTTTCCAAATGTGGACTGATACTTGGGAATCAGGATTCCTCATAACTTCATTTTTTGTGGGTTTTTTCTTCATTTTCGTAACATTTAAGCCATTTGCTTTTGTTGCTGTTACCTCACCTGCAGAAAGCCTTCTGAAAGTCTCAACATGCAGTTTGTGAAACAGATCTTTGTTGAGATTATGTATGGATGGAGAAACAATCTAGGAGTGCAAGGATGTACTGATAAACCTTGAGGCACATTATGCATTTCATGCATGTACTTACAGGAAATGGACCAGTGCATCACAATAGTTTTCAGACACTTTATGAGTTAATAAATTAGAGGGTTTTATTATCTTGTTTTGTGATAGTAACATTGAATAGTGTTTGTAAAAAAGCTTCTAGGTATATATGCAGAGTATGTTTATGAAGTAGGGAAGAAAGTGATAATAAGTGACATTGTGTTCAGAATGTTAATTTGATACCTCTTGGTTTTGCTCTTGGCTTTTATAATACATATATATTTGTGGGGGGGGGGGTGTTTGTGTAAAAGTGCTTTTCAGTCACAGCTGATCCAGCATTGTCTTCCTCTGTTCAACTGGATTAAATTTCTCCACTTAGCAGTTGCCTTTTTTTTGTTTTGCAGCTGATAGAATCAGCATGCCCAATGGATGACGCAGTAGCTGCTCGTTTGAAGCTCAATGACAAAGGTATGTTTAACAAAAAAATTCCACAAAACAAAAACAAAACCCAAACTTTAGAAACTATAGCTAATTCAGTGAAATTGGTTGGGAAGTGTTAAAAAGTGGTAAAGCTTCTGCTAAAAATTACAGTATTGTTTGTTTATTGTAATAACACAAAACTGAATTTACAGGCTTTGTAGGGAGAAAGATGAGAAGAGAATGGGGACCAAAATCTGTAAATAAAACCAGAAAGGAGGATTTGTTCTGTGAAGCTCAGCATTGCTTTGATTGTGGTTTCTTAAGTGATTCTATTCTTGCTGGTTCCTTCTTTGTCCAGAACTTGAGGCAAATAGTAAGGGGTTAGCGGAAGTAATTCTAAATGTTCTAGGTGAGCAGTCTGGTAGTATGGAAAAAATACACTGGGTATGTAGTTACTAATAAGATATTGTTTCTATCAAGGTCCATTGCAGTTTTTTCTTCTGGTTATTTTCAAGACCTGCTTGTAATTCTGAATAAGAACTGTTAGTCTTGAACATTAGACGGATCCCTTTGGTTCTCTAGCAAAGCATCACCCAAACCATGTTTTTGAACCCTCAGAGCTTATTTAGAGGTGTCTGTTCTGCACCTCAACTTATGCAGTCTCATACTGTTACCAAAACAAAGAAACTAAGCTAGACAAAAAACTCAACACGTTGTGGGAGTGTGTTGTGTTAGATGTGTTAAAGGGTCATTATTCTTGGGCTTCAGGTTTGTTTCTTCACATGACCCAAGTCCAGGGTTAAGTCTTGTCTTGTGTTTTTGATTTGTTTGAGTTCGTCAGGGAAGAGTGGAATTCTGATGTTATAGAAGGCAGCTCAACCATCTATTTACAGTTCAGCTGTCCAAGGTTTTCCAGAGAGATCTTCATGGAAATGATGGAAAAAGCTATTTCTGATCACTCTTGATGATTTGGTTGTTTTGAGTAGTTCATGCATCTGTTCCTGGAGGATCCTATAGATTTGTGGCAGTATGTCTAAGAGAAAGCATAGGCTGAGGGAGAACTGTTGTACTCCTGTTTTTAGAGTATAAATTTTTTTTGCTTATTTAATTTCCCCTTTGTACTTACTGTGTTTTCATTTTCTTATTTTTCATATAAAAGTGTGAAGATTTGTAACAATTTCCAAAAGTTTTAAGAATGTCCAGGCTACTTTGAGTGAAGGGATGCTTTTGTGTTTTGTATTGTTTGATGGGGTTTTTTTAACCAACCAAATATAAACTTGAAACCATTTTGAGTTAATCACTGTGTGCATGGTTAGATTCTATAGATGGAAATTCTTGGGTACTAGCAATAGGAAACAAGGCTGGCATGTTTTTTAGAAATACACTGAGTGCTGCTGTTCCTGGAAGACTGATTACTTTCTGAGGGTTTTGATAAATATTAATCCAATTTAACCTACTATATATCCTTAAACTTTGTTGCAGTTCACAGTGTTTGAACTAAATCACTTTGATTTCTGGTATGTAGGCCCTGCCTTTTGGCCATTTTTGTGTTGATTTAAGAATGTTGTTTCACATCCTTTAAGTATGAGCTACAGAAAAATCTTCTTGGCAGCAAAATTCTCACTAATCACAGCTGTTGTATAAAATATTTAGTTAGCAGTAAGCATGCCTGACAGTGATGGTATAAATCACCTCATTTTGGACACATTTTTTAAATATGGATACATTACTGAGCATCTGCTTTAACTGTGTCAATTTTAGATATGCTTTACTTGTTGTGAAATGTTGGCTGTGTGAGAGGTCAAGGCAAGATACAGTTTTGCTAAGCATGGCTTTGTGAAAAAAATGTGACCATGATATCCTTGAATTTTTCTGTCCTGTCAAAACAACAAAAAAGCTTGTCTTTATAGCTTGAATTCATTTAGTTGTGTAGAGCTTAAAACAAGAAACAGTGCAGATTTTTTGAAGGTAGGAAGATTAGATGTGACACATTGAACATATGTGTCTAAGATGTGAAGTTTAGGAATACCTTTTGCTTATGATTTGTTTCTGGTGTTGTTTTATTGAAAACCTCAAAAGTGGGGGATGTGCTTCTGAGCTGAAGCCTGATGTAAATCTGTCTGGTATTCACTGCTTTTTGAGCAGTCAGAAATTAGTTTACTTTTATCATGATGAGGGATGTCACAGTAATAAAAGGGATTTTTTTTTTCTTAGAGGTAGCAGCAAGTAACAGGGGAAATAATTACAGATGCTCCATCTAAAGTCTAAGACCTTGGAGCTGTTTTTCTCATTGCTCATTAGTTATAAAATTTATGGGGAGAGCAAGGATTCCTCTGGAAGGCTGTGCCTGCCCCCTGAGGACGATTTGTATCAGTAAGAGTTTATCGCTTCAGCCATGTACTCCTTTAGCAAAGGAAGAAAAAGTTAAGTGTTCTTTGTAAAGTGGATGTCTTCAGAAAGTTGGTATTTTTTTTTGTCATTTGCAAATGTGGTGGGTTTCCAAAGACCACAGGTTGATTTTTAAATAATTCTGTTTTACATGTTCCTGAGACCATGGTTTTCCAGATCCTTTGTTTCAGTTCAATTGCCTCTAAAATTGCTCATGATGGGCCTTCCTTCAAAGACTGTAGAGTGGTCAGCCCATGACCCAAAAGCAGGAAAATCTTTGAAATACTCTTATATCCAGCCCATGTATTTTTTTAGGGCAAAGAGGTTTGCAGGGTCACTGTTCACATTCAGAATTATCCATCCTGAATACAATGTTAATTGAGCTTAAGAAATAATAGCACAAGGCCTCCAGTGACTTCTAGTGCTTGGCCCAGCAGCAGCCTGACAGCTCCTAGTTTGGATATCAAGACAACCACACATTCCTCAGACTTAAGCTAGTAGCAGGCATTTTCCTGCCAATATTGTTTAAATTATTTAAATTATACTCCCTCTTTGGAAGTGTTCAAGGCTAGGTTGGATGGGGGGTCTGAGCAACCTGATCTTGTGGAAGGTGTCCCTGACTAGAGCAGGGGTGTGGAACTAAGTGATCTCTAATGTCCCTTCCAACCCAAACATATGATTCTATGATCTTTTTATCTAAATATATAGACTTGGAAAAAAATCTGAACGATGTTTTCTGGTATCTCTTACTAGATCCTTACTTTAAGGAAGAGTTGCTAGTACTTTGCTTTTCTTTGGGATGTTTTAATAATTTTTTTCAATATTTTTATGCCGCTTCTCTGATGTCAGAGTGAATTACTATAGTAGAAAATTTATTTGGAAGTATTTCCACACAAAGTACCTTCTTGTACGAAGATTTGGCTATTTAATGTTCCAGAGTTCAAACTATTTTCATCAACCAGACAGTCTTCTGCCTTGGAAAGCAAATGTGCTTTTTGTGAGTGTGTAGGTGTTCTTTTTCACTGGTCTCCCAGGGCAGGCTGGGAGAGGGGGTTGGCTAGAGATGCTGGTATCAGACACCAAAGCTCTGCAGGCATTTGCTGTTCCAGAGAAGATTTAACTTCCAGTAGTATTTCAGATCATGGACTAGGAATTTTCACAGTAATTTGTTCTGGTAATGCTGCTTCAAGCCAAGCTGGTATGCAGAAATTCTGGTAATGTCTTCTTGCCTTCATAAGCCATGCACAGCAGCAGTCTGGAGGTGCACCTGGCTGGGCAAGCCTTAGTGCTGAGATGATAATCTCTTGATAATCACCAGGGCCCAAAGACAGTCAGAAAGTTATGGCTCATGTGGACTGTTTGTAAGTGATAAGGTTATCACAGACTTAATATGCATAGTTTTCTTTGAGATGTCTAGATTTAATGTTGAAAAGCATTTGGTGACTGCTCTGGTGTGCACCTGAGCCAGAAATCAGTCACCAGTGATTCCAGATTGGCAGTGATGTACGTATTCCAACACACAGATGGGCTTCAGCCTGGAAGAAATACCAGCTTGAATAAAACCAGACACAGATACACCTTTATGCAACTTGTGTGTAATAACATGTGGTAACTATTAAAAAAAGAAGAATAAAATGCTATTCCAGTTGTGGTGTATGAGAGGTAATTACTTGATTAATTGCCAGACTGCTGAAGATAATTAGAGGTAAATAAACATGTGCCTTCAAGCTGCTGCTTTGCTTCAAGTTTCAGTGTATCTGTGCTCTGCAGTAGGAAACCTGTGGAGACTGCTAAACATTGTGCAGGTAACAAGTAGCTACTGCATTGTTATAGTAAGTAAAATATCCTGCTGTTTTGGAGTGAACTTAATGAAAGGAACTAATTCGTTTTTTCCATCTCAATTCTTTTTGAAGCTGCCTCTGGTAAAAGGAAACAAAGAGATTCTCCCACAAATCACAAAACCAAAAATGAGCGAGTTGCAAAAAAGTCAAAAGTTAGTTATGTAAGTACTGTGCTTTTCTCTTTGTGCATTGTAAAATAAATGGAATTACCTGTCTGGGTCAGTGACAGTGGTGTGCTTTATCAGAAAATTAAGTCAAATCTTGCCATCTGGATGAGTTCTTTTTTGGTTTTTTTTTTTGGGGGGGGGTTGTTTTGTTTTGTTGGGGTTTTTTTGTTTGTTTGTTTGTTTGGGGTTTTTTTGTTGTTGTTGTTGACATTCTGAATGGAATTACTTGCTTTCTTCTTTAGTGCTTGTGGCTTTGTATCACACCAGCCAGTTCACTGCTTTTGGTGAAAGTAGTTGATGGCAGGTAGCAGTGTGTGAGGCTCTGAGTACCATTCAGTTTTTGTGAGCATCAGTGAGAATTACAGGCTCTGGATCACTTTTCCTCCTCAGGTCATTCCTTGTATTTCCTCAAGCACATGAAGTTAACATATTTTGCTATATCTCCTGCTGTTCTTTGTTATAGATGTTGCTTATATATTTGAAACTATGACTTGGGGAAATCTTTAAAATAATGAATTGGTTGCATTTAAAGGAATGACTGCTTTGACCTCTGCTAATAAATGGGAGCTATGTCATGATCCTGGTGCATTTGGGATGGTATTTGGCAGCTTTGCACAGTCCTGCAGTGCATGAGGCCATCTCCCAGGCATCCCAGGAGACATCCTTGAAAGCCACTTACATAGAAAAAGGGAATTCTACATAAATACTGGAGGCTGGATGAAGGAGGGTGGCTGTTGAAATTTAGGCTAATATTGTCCTCAGACAAATAAAGAAAACATGATTTCCTATTAAAGCAAAAATATTACAATTCATTTGTAATTCCTTCTTCCTGAAAGAGATGTGAACTGGGTTTCTTCCTTCTCCCCAATGCCCTGGGTTTGGTTATGAGAGGCTTTAGTTAATTATTAACCAGCCAGCCTAGCAAACAGTGCTCCACTGGACCTGGTTTTATATATCAACTTGATCTCTGTTCTTAACAGTTTCATTACAATTAAAGGGGGAAGGACTGGACAAAGCCAAATGTGGAATATGGATTTTTTTGAACTCATTCTAGAGAACTGTAGTGAGAACTTAGAGGGTTTTTTTCATAGTCTTGCTTTTCCTTGTGGTTCCTAAGACCAGAGTGTACTTGGGTAGCTCTTCTACGAACTGTAGCTGCTCTCTTAGTGACATTAAGACTCACTGAGGAAAGGAATGATGTCCTCTACTACTCAGACTGCCTCTGGGTGATGTGGTTTGTGCTCCTTCAGCAAAATAAATGTTGCTATCTCTGCTGTAGACAAGTAGCTCTGTAACCACTTTACATTCAGAGCTCTAGGAAGGAACTGGTGTAGTTCTTTGTGGTGAGTACAAAGCAGAGCAGCTTGTGGCCTGTGGAAGTTTTGGCCCTTGTTAACTTCCATTTGGCAGGCTGGTAGCAGCTGTTAGTGGAGCTATTGTTGATGAAAAGTTTTACCAGTTTTTGATGTTGACTCCATGATGCTGTGACAGAATATTTGTGGAATTTTTTTACCCATAAATCTTAATATAAACACACCATTTGACATGTTTGTAGGATGTGGTGGGTGAAACACCACATGTTTAGTAAGCTAATCTGATCACCAATCCTGACATCTTCTGCCTTAAGTATCATCCAGAATTGCTAATAACTTTTGATTTTAAAGCAAAATAAACTAGACAGTTCTATATTATTTATATTTTGGTATATAACTTTGCACTGTGTATGCTTATCAAGTAAAGAGTCACAGATTTTCATGACTGAAGACATTTTCTATGTTTGTGTTTTTCTGTGTTCTAAGTTTTGGTTTTTGATCATTGACTAGGAATCACTTAAACTTGAATTTAAGTGCTTCTGTCATTTAGAGTAGCTCTTTAGGATAAACAATGCTGATGAAGTTTTCTACTGTTTCTATAGTTATAATTAATATTGAACCTAATAGGTACCTTTTTTAACATAGCTGGATGACTCAGAACCCAAAAGACAATGGGAGAGGCAAGAGATGCTTGTGAAGAAGTTGCAAAGTACATTCCCTGGACTGGATAAGGAGGTGAGCTGATGTCTCCCTATGGCACATCAGGTTTTGAGTTCTTAAGAAAACTGCAGCTGTTGATAGTCCATATGAAACAGTTCTTTTACCAATAGCACTTCCAGAAAAAGCCCAGAATAGGAAGGCTTTTACTGTTCTTGCTTTTATAATGTAACTTCTCCTGAGCTGAGAGCTATGGGATGTGGTTAGAACTACAGGGAACTTCTCTTCCTACATTTCGGCCCTATGACAAGCCTAGCATAGTCAAATTTGATGACTTACTGTAAAAATGCAAGAGGAAATGATCCCTCCCTCTCTCACTCTTCTCCCCCAGACTGCTAAATATATTTAGCACTTTGTATTGCTTCAGTACCTGATGGTCCTCAGCAACTACTTGAGCCCTTTCAGTACTGTGCTTGAAATTGTTGGAAGCAAAGCTTGTTCATGTGGGTTCTTACACTTTTCAGAAGTGAAGTGCAGCTCTGCCTAAACTGAGTGTATAAAGAAGCTGAAAGGTTTTCTCATTTTGATTTCCTTTTATTTTGAATCATCTGATTTGCTAGGGTTTTCTTTGCCTGATGTTATTAGGCACAGAAATTTAGCTTGTGCTTATCTCACCACAATGCAAAATGTCTTATTTTTTACTAGGAGTTGAGAGAGGTACTTGAGGAACATAACTGGGTGTTTCATGATGCACTGGAGGCCCTGAAAATATTTGCAGATGATGAGGAGGGTAAGGGCAGATTTATAATTCATTTTATCCAAACACAAAACAGACTTGTGATGCAGATATTTCTGAATGTTCAGCAATGACAGTCCTGACAGCACCATGCCTAGAAACTTGCACTTATACTTGAAATTATTATTACAGGGAGGATAAAAGAAGGAAGCTCAATTTTTCTGTATTTTTATTTTTGCTCTCTAACTAGGGATAAATATCTTTGCCCTGCTAATACAGATAGGTATAAAAATTTGTAATTACCTATGTGTATCTCTTAAAATATATTTTGGTACATGTCAAAGCTGATGCCTGCTCCCTTCCTGCTTGTTAAAAAAAAAGTTTGTTTTTTAACTGCAGTATTTGTAAATTACTGGTTTCCAAACCAGTAATTGCAAATAACTGCATAGGTAAGAAGTAATATATGCTATTTTGTCAATTTTACAATGTATTCTAGGAGAGGAACATCCTAGGAACAGGCCTTGAATTATGCAACCTGTCTGTAAATCCCAGTACTTTAAATGTGATAGGGAGCAAACCCAGTGATTCCAAGTAAATCTGCAAATTATAACTTAAGTCCTATTTAATGAGTTGATTACTTTTCAGTGTGTTACAGAGCTGTCAGATATGTACATGTTTTGCTATATCAGCTATTTAAGTGTTCTTGGGACAGGATAGTGTTCTTAACTGGATTCTTTACAAGTGGAGAGAGCTAGCAGTGCTCAGGAAGTTGTGTCCTTGCTGCTGCTTCTGAGAAGGCAGATGTCAGGGTTGGACTCTGTCAGCAGCAAGCTGGGATTGGAGAGAAGAGAAACTTCTGCACTGCAAGTGCTTTCTTGCAATGAAGGAATCAAAACCCTTACAAGGCGCTTCTAAAAATTACTTGCTTGTGTTCAGTGAAATACCTTCTGTCTTATTTTAAGGCAGCTGAGTTATTTTGGTTGGAGAGGCCTCATTATTTGAGTTTTTTAGCAAGTGCATATTTTCATTGTTCCACCCCGAATACTGTCCTAGAGTGCATTAAAATGGAAAAACTGTATCATTTTCTTGGTGAAAGAAGACTTGTTTTCTCAAGTCAGCAGAATTAATATCTCTGCAGTCAGGTGCAGTAGGACCAGTATCTCATCTTAAGGATATATCAGAGTTCTTAACTGTTTGCTCTGAATCAGAGCTTCTGCACCTCACAAATATTACATTATGTTGATCATCTGTATTTTAAGATACTTAAAACCTTCTGCTATTTGACCATTCTACAAATGAGCTTTACTTACCTTGTATTCACAGTTAGAGCTGTTTGCATATTTTATACAGATTTGCTTTTCTGTCCTCTTAGGATCATCTGCTTTGAGTTCTTGTGTATTAAATGCAAGAACTGTGTTTTACAGATCTGTAGGTTTTATTTTGGAAGAACAACTTGTGTTTTCATCAGCCCCATACCAGTATGCATTGACTTGTTACCTTCTGTGTTGCATGCATAGGTATGGAATTTCCTCCCAAAAGAAAAGTTGCTGACTGGACCGAAGCCTCCACTAAAACCCAGAGTGAGGAGAGTAAAGATAAGATTAAGCAGAAGGCTTCTGAGAAAGAGCAGAATGGCTTTCAGAAAAAGGACAAGGGCAAAAGGAGCATTTGGAGTGCTGAGAGAGAAGCAGAGCACACGGAGGACGAGTCCGCTTCCGAAGACGGTGGAAGCTCCCTGGATGAGGACTACAGCAGTGGCGACGAAGTGATGGAGGATGGCTACAAAGCCAAAATCCTCAGCTTCCTTCAGGATGCTTCCCTGAGTGAACTGACTTTGATTCCCCAGTGTTCTCAGAAAAAGGCTCAGAAGATAATAGGGCTCCGGCCCTTTAACAGCTGGGAGGCTCTGGTAGGTCTGCATTCTTCCTTTCCTATCCCCAGCCTGCCTAGAGTCAAGGTGGCTTCAGCCTAGGGAGGCTTAGATGGGTGGCCTTATCCTCATTAGGCTGAAATGCTATGTTCCTCCTAAGCCAATAGCATTTCAAATAGTGTCATATGACCTGATTTTGAATGAGTTAAGGGGTGATTTTTCTGGAAAACTCAAGCTGATTGGCTGACATTACTGTCACTCACTCTGTAGCACAGAAAGTTGGTTGATTTCACTGCAGAAGGAGAAATTAGAGCTTTCACTTGAGAAGGAGGTGTTTGCTAGCCTGTTCTGAGCTCTTGTAGCTGAAAACCCATGCAGGAGGGAAGAATGTGGCAGGACTTTTACTGCAGACACTTGTGCAGCAGCAGCAGCAGCTTCCAGGGTAGCCCCATGACTGAAGAAGCCAGCATGGATATTTTCAGTTTCAGGCAAGAAGTGGTCGTTCTCTTTTTTTTTCTTCTTTTGTGCCTTTATTCTACTGCAGCTTAGTGTCTAGCATGGTTTTGCTAGCTAAGCAATGCAGCCATTTTTAGTGGAATGAGCTGCTGTGTTTTATTAATGAAAGGTAAAGCATCAGAAGGTTAAGCCACAATCCACCACGGAAGGGAAAACAGTATTTGCTGGTAAGTACATTATCTACTGTCGCTCTGTTGTTACTTTCAGATGTTTACCATGGCTTGTTTGTAGACTTCACATTTCATACAGTTTCAGTTAACTGCAAGACCTCAGACCTGCTAAGAGCAATGTCCCGGTAAGAAATTTGAATTCTTACAATCTGTTACAGCAGATTGTCTTGGTTTAATTTATTGGTGCTTTGGATTTTAAGCAGTAACTGTGCACAGGCCTTTTTACAGAATAATTGATGTTTTTCATCAGTGTGCATTCTGAACCCCCCCACTGATGTATGCAAGAACTTTTTCAATATGTGTAAAACAATAACATTTATTATTCAGTGTGTGAAATATATTACCGTGAAAGAATAAGAGATACTAAACAGAATTTTAAGGAAAACAAAGTGATCTTTGTGTGTTGTGTTGTAGGGGAAGGGGGGAGACAAAAGGGTGATATGTGAAAAAAAAAGAGGTACTGGTATGCTGCAAAAGAAATCCGTTTTGCCCCAAGCCTTTGGCTTCTCACAGAACATCTGTCATACAGCTATTACTTTCTAAACTTGTTGGATTTTGTCTGAGCTTAATTCTTTGCAGAAGTATTTGCTACAGGGCTCTTCTCCTTTTCTGTGTTAAATATTTTACAGTAAAGAAAACACTGCATGGGCCTGTTTGCGTTCAGACTTTGTCTTTCATGAAGATTGCAGCTGTCAGCAGCCACAGGTTTATGTAGTATTGTGAATACTTGCCCAGAGTAGAAGTGGTTTGCAGCAGATTTTAGCAGATGTTTTGTATCCGTGTGGATTTAATTGTTTATAAAGATCCAGTAGCTCAGTAACCCAGTGTTTTTCCTACCAATTAATAAGGGTGATTAGAATAATGGGGAGAGCTGATTCAGTTAGAGCATTAAAGAAATTTGCTTAGTTTTAAGTCTCTTTTTATTGTAATGGTATCTTGTGTAACACAACTACAAGTTGTTACCACTTGTTCATTATTAGAATTAAGGAAGATATTAAGACTCTCAGTCTGAGATTAAAAATAAAGCCTACTTATTTGTAAATTGAATGTTTTATTCCAGGAAGACATAAATGAGAATGTCTTTTTTTATTCTAGATGTGGTTTTTTTTTTAAGTTGGACTCAGCTATTTTGTTTCAAGAGAGTTTGAATTAATTTCATAAGCTCATAAGATTAATAAGAGCACTTGGAAATACTTAGTCTTTGGAGTAGATATTTCAAGTGCTTAACTTGATCTAGTAATGCTTAAAACACATAGAAAAAACTTAGTAGACATGGTTCTCAAAATAATTGGAGAGAGTTGAAATTGTCCTTGCTTGTAAAGATTAATCTATTTGGCAGTTTAGAAATGCCTACACTGTAAGTGAAGTACATTTTCCAGGAGGAGACCTGGAATCTTTTTCTAATATCCAACATGAACTTTCCCTGACACAGATTCAGGCCATTTCCTTAGGTCCTGTCCCTGTCACCACAGAGAAAAGATCTGTGATTGCATCTCTGGTTCCCCTTGTGAGGAAGTCAGAACTGCATTGAGGTCTGCCCTCAGTCTCCTGTGTTGGCTTCTCAGGTTCCCCTCACGCCTGTTTGCTTTGAGATCCTGATGATACTCCACTGGCACATATTGTGGGCCAGCAGACAGCATGGTTTCCTTCCTTGATGGAAGCACTTCTGGGCACCAATTGCCTTTCCTCCTCATCCTAACTCCTTTGTAAACTTGTTGGTACTTAATATATTTTAATATATTCTCATCTCCCACCTGTGGGATTGCCCAGTGTTGGAAATGGCAGCATTCAGCGCCATTTCTCAGCAGAGAGTCTGTGAGCACAGCCGTGTAAGGGCAGTACCTGCCTTCCTTCACTGTGCGCCAAGAAACAAAAGCAGAGCCTAGACTGGCTCCCAGAGGAGCTCAGCTGAGGTCTTGGGATCTGGGTTGGTGGTCTTGCAATTTTCTGCTTCTTCTGGTAAATGTGGGAGAGGAACTAGAGAGGGTTTAATGCTGTTTCTTTTTTTAAGGTGTATAGCTGTTACCTGTTTGGATTTCCTTTTAGTGTAAAAACATATGTATCAGTTTGAGACTTGCTGTATCCTCTCATTTTTGTCATTCACTGTATTATTCTATCAAAAATAAGCTGTCTTACTTAGCATTTAAAGACTTTGTGGTCTACAGAAATTCTTAGAGAATACACACAAGTTAATGTGTGTATTCTGGAAATGTAAAGGAAAGTATTACATTGAAATGCTGACACAGTATATCACTTTTAGGGGAATAGGAGAGCTGAGCTGTCAGAGGTTGCTGTACTTGTCCATCCTATTCTGTACACTGCAGCAGTATATGAGCTAGGAGGTACAAACTCAAGGGAGAGTAGCTCCACCTTTGTCATCTCATTTTGTTTGGCTGCACATGTACAAACTGCCCCAAAACCAAACTCCAGAACCACACTGCACCAAAGCCAGCTGAAGGGAAGCAGCAAATACAGCAGGTTAGCAATGGGAAACTGCTTACAGTGGAACTGGTGTTTGTTGATTGAGGCTGACTTTCACCCTTAGGCATTAAAGGCAAAGCCTTCATCATCTTGCAGGTGGTGTAAAGTAAGCCCAGGCAGAGTGTGCTTGTGCGGCAATTCCAAGTGTGCTGGGAAAGCTTATGGGTTCAGTTTCCATGATGGTCTCACATTTTTGGGCCTCATTTGAAAAAAGCTGAACTTGGGAGGGTGTCAGAACCTCTAGAAAGCAAAAGCCACCTGTGGATCTGCTTTGAGTTCTGAGCAGGGTAACACCCTGTGTTTCACATGCAAACCAGTGGCTAAAGTAATTCTTGTTGCAACTTGGACGTGGATGTTAATGTGCTGACATGAAACAATACAATTTCTGTTAATAACAGATGGCTCAATTCTCCACACCTTTATTTATGGATTACAGGATTTCTATTCATGCCAACCAAAGCTTTAGTCATCAAAACAAATGTCGAAATTTTGTAGGCACCTATTAAAAACTGTGTTCTTTTTTATTTCTAAATAGAGGTGTCTATTTAGAAAATTTCTCTATATGTATTGAAATGTGTACCTTAGCATGGTCTAACCTAGGAGTGTTGGTAAACTTTCTAGAATTTGTTTAAAATAAAAAAAAATACAAACAAAAAAATACCTCGGGTCTCTAATTGCCTCACTCTGGTTACATTTCAGATATGTTTATAATGAAAGCTGTTTTGTAAATTCTATTTTTAATCTGGTTATAGTCTTCACCTTAACAAAACTTGCTTTTACTCTGCAATGTGACAATGAGAATCAGTGCTTTTTTTCCTTCCTTTTGGGGTTTTGTTCTGTTAGTGTGCCTGGCCTTCAAAGCTGGCCTTTGCACTATGTTCCTCCTGTTGAGGATTTTGAGTTTAAAGCATTTGGATTTTATATTAGTAACTCTTCAGAGAATTTATATCACTTAAAATATCAAATTTCATAATGTGAGGAGCTACAATGATGACCTTCAGTATGGATTCACACAGTTTGCAGTGGGCCAAATGTAAGGAGCATTTGGAATTTTGGAGAGAAGATGGGGATGCTGTTGCTGTCTACTACTTGAATTACTGTGTGCAGCAGCTGTGGATTTTCACTGCAATTGCTACTACCAGTGTTCATAGATTTTTAATTATTATTATTTTGCAGTTTACAAAAATGACGAAGACTGCTGGTTTGTCAGAGGATATAGTGTGGAACTGCAAGATACTGCTGAAGGAGAGGGATGTGGTTCTAAAGCTCATGAATAAATGTGAAGACATTTCTAATAAGCTGACAAAGCAGGTAACCAGGATTACTAGGGATGGAGGATGTGGATGGAACATAGAGCAACCCTCCATTCTGAATCGCAGGTATCTCTCATTTTTATACTTTAGAAAGGTGTTGGACAGTAAGGTGTACTTGAAGACTGGGATTTTCAGAACTACAGTCTCTGAAAGTAGAGTTGCAGATTTTTGGTACTTAGTAGCTCTCAGTGAGCGAATCTAACAGGTTTTTTAAGTGCATCAGGAAAGGTGGAGGGCAGGATAGAGTATAAAAAATTGTAACAGTGTTTTATTTCCTCCAGTTTCTGGTGAATGTAACAGCTAACCTTAAGCAATGGAGTAATGAGTTTTCAACTTATTTCAAATAAAAACCCAAGCAAACCTGCGTCTGTAATGGGGGACAGATTTCAAATAGGATTTGATTTCAAAAATGCTAAGTTGGAACAAATCTAAGCAAACTGGGCAGGTTTATCAGCTGAATGAAGGACGTGGGTCAGGAAGTGCAGGTGTACCAAGTAATCTGGAACTCTGTATCCAGTCGGAGTGGCAGCTGGGATGTGTTATGGGGAAGGATTTCTTTCAGAGAGGTAAATCAGTAAGGATCTCCAAGTGGATATTAGGAGGAATGGATATGGATATGGTGGAGGGTATTATTCTAAGGAGTAGAAAATGTAGGGGTGTAGTGGGAATGGCCAAAGTAGCAGCTGGAATTCCAGTTGGATGCTGTTATAGAAGCAGAAGATTCTCAGCTGTGTGAAAATAAAGCCTGGGAGGAAGCAGGAAGTCTTAGGAGGAAGGATGTCAGTGATGCTTCTTCTTTGGAAAAAGTGCTGAACTCTGGGTGACTTGCTGTTGAGTGTGTTTTGTGGGTTGTGTGTTTGGGTTTTTCTTTGGTGCTGACACAAACAGTAATTGTACAACAGAGCAAAATTAGGGATGCAGCTGCAAAATGCCACTTAATTCATTGTGTATTTTAGAAATGAGTAGTTCTGTAACTGCTTTTATCTGGTTGTGTATCACTGATTGTAGAAGAGAAGTATTTCTTGTGTCATTCACTTTGATCATGTAAGGTCTGTGAAAATGGAGATAAGTAACTCAGTTTGTGTACAGGTGACTGATTAAGAAAGTTTGTTTTTCGCTACATAAAGAGGTCAGGAGTGCATTAAAATAAAGGCAGTGTTAAATCTGCCAGTCTGTGATTAGCATAAGTGTAAAGTTGTGTTTCAAGGAGAAACAAATAAAAGGTGGCAATAAGCTTGCTTGTTTTTAACAGTTTGAAACTGAAGCCATATCAGAAGATTGGTTTGAACTGGTTAGCACTGCTGTATAAGCACAGACTGAATGGCATCTTGGCTGATGAAATGGTAAGTGTGAAACTGCTTATTTAAGAATTGTTAAAATTTTGCAAAAAAGACTTTAAATCCCCACCTAGAAACCTCCAAGAGGTTATAAGTAATCCTAAATAGCACACAGTTCTCCAAGACCTTAGAAGCTGCTGAGCTCCTTTCCATTTGGAAATCAAAGGTAGCCTAAGATTCATGGACACTTAGAAATCACATAGTGTCTTCTGGTGCAATGGAACCGGTTTCTACTACAACAGCTTGTTTTCAAACCATTGAGTTTAACAGCTCCTTGCCCAAAAATATAATTAATTCTACAGCATTTAGTGTAGTGACCCCCCTATTTTCTCCATTCCTTCACCAGTTTCAAAACAGGCAGATAACAATACAGGAAAAACCAAGTGGGTAGAAACCTTCTCTGCTTCTCCAGAAGCAGCATTTCTACCATCTCTTGTCATGACACTCCTCATCAACGTTGAATTAAGAGACTCAAGCTTATGGGTTTGAGGTTTTGTTAAATGCTGACACCCCCCATAGTTGTACAAAGGAAAAAACTTACTGATGCAGTTGCTGAATTTGTGGTCTGTTGTTTTTTATCCTGGCTGTTGTTTCTCTTCTGATGAACGATGAATGAAAGCACTGCTTTGCCTTGCTGTGATTTAGGCAGTGTTTCTCAACTTCTCTATGTTTCATATTAGTAAGAATATGGGTTTTTTGTGGTAGATACACAAAATTTTTTTAATTCATGATGCCGAAAATAGGAAAAATGAATGTTGGTGAAAATATAGGCTTATCTTTAATCGGATTCGCGTATTAAATTCCACTTCAGAAATAGCTAGAATACCCTTTGTACAACTGGCTCAAATGGAAATTAGCATTTCGTTTCCAAGTAATCATTTCTCTGCACCATTGGTTCAGGAAGGTAAATTTTTGGAGGTAATTTGAGGGATGAACTTGAACTAAAATGAAAGACTTAATTAATTGAAAAGACAAATCTTTGTTCAAATATTGAGTTGAAATGATAATGAAGTTTGAGGTTGTACTTAAGAAAGATTTTTCTTCTGTAAAACTGGTTAATGAGAACAAATTTTCTAATCAGATTTCTCATCTTTACTGGGCCATCACTACACTGTAATTGTCTTATGAGTTCAAAACAATTTTGTCATCCAGATTGTAAATTTTTTTTAAATGGTTTTATTTTCTCTTAGGGCTTAGGAAAAACAATTCAAGCTATTGCATTTCTGGCTTATCTTTACCAAGAGGGCAATAAAGGTCCCCATTTGATAGTTGTGCCAGCTTCAACATTAGGTAAGTTACAACCTTCAGAAATAGTTTTGTTAGAGGAAAAAGAACCAAACCCATCATGGACATATTGTAATGCAAAGATAATTTAATGAAAGAAAATTCGATTTTCTTATGATGGTACTCAGCTCCTTAAGTTATTTGAATTGGAATGCAGACCATACTGCAGGTATGCTTGTTCTGAATTAATTAGACTTAGCATGGAACTTTTTTAGACAATCTGTCTGCTTCAAAAAAAAATGAAGCTGCTTGTTACAATCTGAACTTGTGTAGCAAAATAATCTTTTTACTTATTGAATATTGGCTGAACTTGCTAGTCTTCAGGCTGTGCTTAGGGTTAGGTTTCATGACATTTTAAACATTCACTGTTGTTTTTTTTTTTTTGGTCTTTACTGCACAGCATCTGTCAAAGCAGATGAAAATCCTGAAATGATGAAGCTGTCTTTTACTTGTGTGTTCTGATGGTTGTATGGCCTCAGTTGAAATTGGAAAGAGTATGGTGGAATGAAATATTAGCAAAGTGGATGAGATTGAGCAGAAAATGGTTCTTGATGGAGTAAAATTTGGATTTGTTGAATGACAGGGGAAGTAACAAATTGAATTTAGAAAGTAACGCTGCTTTTAATATAAAATACTTATTTGGGCTTCAAAAATTTCTCTTGATGCATCAGAAAAGTTTCCAGTTATACAACTTAAGTTTGAAATCTTCATTTTTAGAGTGCTTTCAAACTCCACTGGAACCCACTTTTTAAAACAACTCTTAATAATGTATACATCACTTAAAACCTGAGGTGTACGTAGTACACGAACAGAGGTGCTTTTGTGAAGTCAGTCTGAGTCCCAGTTGTAGAGACAGGTTGGAAATGCCTGGGCAGTGCAGTCTCCTGGCAGTTTTCCTGCCACTATTCCAGAGATGTCTTCTCACCCCTGAGCTGGATCCCTCCCCTTCCCAAGTGGCATTTAGCAGCATCCCCCTTCTGCTGGGGTTTGGGGTCAGCACTTGTTTGCTGTCAAGCAGCTTCCCCTTGGGCACAGCAATGCTGCCTGTGGCTGCTGTGCTGCTGCACACCTGGAGCTGCACAGCAGGGATGTCAGGCTTCTGCCTGCTCCCAGAGGCACTGTCTCTCCTGGTGACATACTTCTGCAGGCAAGTACTGACAGATTAAGTGATTTGCTTTCTGGGGATTTAACTGTCTAGGGAAGAAACCAAGCTGCAAAGTTACACATTGTATTTATTTCACACAGTGATTACAGACAGTGCAGGGCCTGTTGCTGCAGGAGTTTAAAGTGCAAGCTGGTTGAGTTACTAAAGCCCAGTTGGGGTTGATTCAGCTTCTTACTTAGCAGATTCAGTTTCTTACTTAGCAGTTTTCCAGTTTTAAGACAGAACGTCTTTAACTTTCAGGAGAATTTAAAGGGATCTGCATTAAAATCAAATGTTTGGGTTGATGCTGAGGTGTGAAACAGCAAGATATAATAAATTATAAATTACTTGGGTTTTGTTTTAATGCTGTCTTACAGATAACTGGATAAGAGAAGTTCATCTGTGGTGTCCTGAACTGAATGTCCTCTTTTACTATGGTGAGGAATCTAGTTAAGAAGTGAATCCAGTAATGCAGTTGCTTGCATGGCCGCTGTAAGAAAAGATGAATTGCTCATGGCAGTGTTGTTTTAAGACCGTTGTTAAGTACACAGATTTATTGATGAGTGATTTCTCTGCAGTGTCTTTGTTACATGTATATAAATATATGTAGTTGTACTCATTTTATGATTTGTCCTTCTTTAGGATCCCAAGAAGACAGGAAACATCTCAGGTTGGACATTCACAATAAAGTAGTTGATTTCAACGTGATTGTGACTACGTAAGTACAGTTAAAACACTACAAACAGGGAGCTTTAGTGAGGGCCTGCTGACCTCTAGTGGTACAGGAAACCAGACAATTTTAGGAGCTGGGTTTCGCATTATGGTTAACTAGGCTTTTATGATTATGTAAGAGATACTGTGTCATATGTGCTTTAGATATGTGTCTGTCAGCATGTATATTACAGATAATATTACATTGTAATAGACTTCAGCAGATTTTTAGGAAAGGTTACTGAGAACATTGGCTCATCAAGTAAACTGAAATAATTTGTCAGTAATGAATTCTGTTGTGGTTGGTTACTTCCAGGCAGTTCTACTGCCCCTCATGTACTTTCTCCATAACTCTTAACAATATTAGAGAATTTAATTTTATTGTGATAACAGTGCATTCATTTTCAGAGAGAGACTAAGTGCAGGTGATATTTGTCTCTGACAGATACAACTCTGCAATCAGCAGCTCAGATGATCGAGGACTGTTCCGCAGGCTGAAGCTTAACTATGCAATTTTTGATGAAGGTCATATGCTCAAGAATATGAGCTCCATCCGCTACCAGCACCTCATGACAATTAATGTAAGAGGTTTGGTTATGGCTGGGTTAGAGGGGACAGCTCCTGGCTTTTCTGTTTTGTAGTTACAAGCAAGGGGGAAGTGGAATATTAACTGTAACGTTCAAATACACCTAACTTTGGAGGAACTACAGTATGCAAGTGGATTTAAGTGTTGGTGTGGTCTAAGGAGTAGATCCTGCACTGTGGTCACTTCTGAGACATAAGCTCCCAAAGAAATGTAATAAATTTCCTGTACCATCATTAGAATGATGGTAGTGCTTGAGTTTCAGTATTAAGCAAATTGCTAGTTACATCCCATAGTAGTAAAGATTTTAAAGACGCTGTTCTGATTACCTTTGCTGAAACCTTGTAGTACTTAAGGACCTGCTCTGATAGGGCTACTGCAACTTATTTTTCAAGATCATGTTTTCATCAGTAGCCTTTTTAAAAAGCTAATCTTTAAGCAATAAAACTTGCTTGTACTTGCAATTCAAAACTTGTGCTTAAGTACTGTATGGCATTAGAGAACTTGATATGGGAGCAGCAATTAGCACAGTCATCAGGAGGAAGAAAAAATACCCCAGACAAGAAAAGAAACCCAACAACAATAACCAAAACAAAGCCCAAACAGAACAGTCAAGAAGAAGCTGAATAGCTCCAGGAATGCTTTTTTAATTGTCTTTAATTGGTGCTCAGTTCCCCACAGATCTGTAAACAGTTTTGTTGACTTAACAAGGAAATTATTCCATGAGTTGCAAATATATTATTAGTTTAAATAGTTATCATTTAAACCAAGTTAATTTTCTCCCTTCTCCATAGCTGTGGTTTTTTTGCCAATAATATTTTCTAGCCTGTTTGACAAATGTTTCTCGTTGCTCTTTGCGCTTTGGACAAACAGGCCAAGAATCGCTTGCTGCTAACGGGGACTCCAGTTCAAAATAATCTTTTGGAATTGATGTCCCTCCTGAATTTTGTCATGCCCCATATGTTCAGCAGTAGCACAAGTGAAATTCGAAGGATGTTCTCTTCAAAAACAGTGAGTACCATGAATTCTATTCTTGAAAATAATTTCTTTTTGCTAGAAGAATGCTATTGCTGCATAACTTCTGTTTTATTGGTAACTTATGGAAAAAGGTAATGTGATTATGAAAATCTAGAAAATCAAATAATTGAGTAAACCTTTTAAATTAAAATATCCTGCAACAGGATATCTTGGAGTATTAATGGTCAGGTCAAGTATGTCTGTTTTGGCTGGGGTTTTTGTCAAGTTAGAGAAGATAAGGTGGTGTTCTTACAGCTGAAAACTTCACACTGCAATTGAATTCTTTCAATGTTTTCCTTAGAAGAGTGCTGAAGAACAAAGCATGTATGAGAAGGAGAGAATTGCACATGCAAAGCAGATAATAAAGCCATTCATCTTGAGAAGAGTAAAAGATGAGGTAACATTTTATCTTTAGAATGATGGGTTTATGTTATCAAAAAGCCTGATAATCTCTGAGACCCAACGCCATAATATGGGATTAAATTACTTACTGATCTTAAAAATGTTAATGGGCACTTGCAGACTTCAGTGGTCTGAAGAGGGTAATGCTGATTACCAGGGGAGTAGATCCCAATTATTGCATATAGTAAATATTATTTCATGCAGTTCTGCAGCATGCGGACTATGTTACTTGATGGGGAGGTTGATGTATAATCTGGGTCAAGACTTGAGTTGAATTGCTGCCCGAGTCAGTGAAGTTGCAAGCAGTGAAAAGAGCTGGGATGAGGAGAATTAACAAAGTATCATAACAGCTACAAGACAGTGCAGAATTACTAATGGTTCACAACAATATGGGTTTTATCTGGTATCATTTTGTTTTGTCAGGTCCTTAAACAACTACCTCCCAAAAAAGATCTCATTGAACTGTGTGCCATGTCTGATAAACAGGAACAACTCTACTTGGCTCTTTTAAACAAGCTCAAGAAAACCATTAACAGTAATGGTATGTAAGGGCGTCATTTCCTTTTGGTGGATTTTGTCATGCTGAGACATATGTTGAACATGACTACAGTCTTTGCTTTCTAGAAATGTCTAATGCTCATAAACTGTTTATATCCCTTCTATGAATTTGTTTGACGTTCAGCTAGTAGGTGAATTTTCAAACTGAGTTCTTGCAAACAAAGCTCTGCTGAGAAATAAAAGTGTTTCAGATGGTTCTTTTCAATAGTAGTTCAAAGATGCCTTCTTTGTTTACAGAGAAAAACTCTGATATGGGAAATGCAATGATGCAACTTAGAAAAATGGCCAATCACCCACTTTTGCATCGTCAGTACTACACAAATGAAAAACTCAGGACAATGTCCACCCTCATGCTCAAGGTAAGGGGATGAGATTCAGAAGCAATCCTTCATTGCTCAGAATTTCTAGTGCAAACTTGTTTCTTTGTGTGTTTTGTTGTCAGGCTTCTGGTCAAAAATGTGTCTTTGTCATACTTAATTCATTGTTGCTGCTTTTTATTTCTCTGCGTCTATCCAGTGCTCTAATCAAGCTCTGTAGGTATTTAACACTGATTTTTGTATCATTAGAATGGAGAGAACAGTTGTGAGTCTGCAGTCATCTCCTTTTCATAAACGGCCTTAACACCTCTTCCCTCCACCCCAGAATTTAAAGCCAGAGTGCTGATGGAAAAAATTTGAGGTGGCCACTTGAGTTTAGCAGCTTTCTGAGTAGCAAGAACTGAGTAGTACAGAAGTAAAATAGGGAAGGCCTAAGTTTGATCTGTTAAGGATTTTTTTTCTTAATTTTTACGGGGTTAATGCCTGAGGAGCTTGGGGAAAATTGTTGCTGGTGTCTAAAATATAAAAAAAATCTGTGTGCCACAGGTGCTCTAAAAAAGTTGGAGCTGGCTTTGAATATTCTTCAGCTTTGTTTTAAAGTGAAGCCAGACAAGGTTGGGGAAGCAAGAAGTGACCCATTGATTTATGAAGGATTTTTGTCCCTTTTTATTCCCATACCATCATACTGTCCAGATGTGGCTTTTCTTTCTTCCAGGCATGACATCCCTCTACCCACCCTACCTCTTGGGCTGGGCTTTCTATGTCTTCTACTATCTATGCAAGGATTGGACCTCCCTTTCAGGGAATGTGTCTTCAGGGGAAGAGGTCTGATAAAGGGGTAAAAGGTCATAGGGCTTGATGGGAAGTAGGTAATTGTTATGAAGGTTTAGCATATCCTTCTTAAGTTTTTGGCAGTATAAATGCTTGTGAGAGCTAAACTGTGAAGTAATTATCCTCTCCTGTAAACCTGAAGTTGAGAGTTCCTCTTTCATTGCTTGCATGAGCCACGCTCTAGCATTTGTCCATGTCTAGGTGTGCTACTTTTTTCTTGCAGAGATGATGGATGTTACTGTGTGGTGGTTTTGTTTTTAGTTCTCTGGTGAGATTTTGTATTGCATTATTTCCCTTTGTTTTTGCTAATAGGAACCCACACATTGTGATGCTAACCCTGACCTTATCTTTGAAGATATGACAGTAATGACAGATTTTGAGCTGCATGTGCTTTGTAAGCAATATTCTCACATCAATGACTTCATGTTAGACGTGGATCAGATCCTGGATTCTGGGAAGTTTAGAGCATTGCAACGCATTCTCTCTGACCTTAAAGAGAAGGTATTACAGATGGCTGAAGCTTTTTCCTGTCTAAAGAGTATCTGTAAATAACTGGTTAAATTAATATCTGCCAGCTCTCTATGCAACCCAGTTGCTTTGCTGTGGAGTTTTACAATGTAATTTAGTGCACATGCAGAATTGAGAACCACTTACAGCTTTTAATGTGCAGCCCTGAGTATGCACATCACTTTAGAGACAGCTGAAATAAATTTTCCCAGTTTACCAAGTTTCAGAGTATTCATCCAAGTTAACTACTCTATTAATATATCAGGTCTTGCATAATTTTCACACCTTACGGGCTTGGACCTTCTCTTGGCAATTAAATAACTGTGTTACATTAGAATAATCATGCATGTATTAAGCCAGTGAAAGGTAAGAGGAGGTCCCTGCTTGAAGTCCTGCCCTGAGTGTCAAACAGGTTTATTTTGCAAATAACCATGTGCCCCTATTCCTTCAGAGTATCCTGATTTTGCGCAGGGGGGTGCTGTGGATCTGACTCTTTTAGACAAAATAGGGCTACTCTGTGTATTACATGAAATATTTAAGTTTTGAATGAAAGTATTTGGATGTTTAATGAATGAAGTGATCTGTCATTTATGCATTTGATATGTGATTTGTTGGAGCCCCCTAAGTACAAAGTAATTAAAATATTACTGCAGTAACAGACAGTGAGTTAATGCAGCAGAACTGCTGGATATGGAATCTGCACTGAAAGTCAGTCCTGACTTGATGGTTTTTAGCTTAGTCTTTTATTTTGGAAAACAGGGCTTTCTGTTTTCTTTACTTTCTGTGAAAGTAAAATCATATATTTGCATCAATAAAGAATTAGTGTTCTTCACAGTTGACACGTTTCAAAATTTTTGCTTTGCTTTATCCTTTCCAGGGTGACAGAGTTGTGTTGTTCAGCCAGTTCACTATGATGCTGGACATCTTGGAAGTTTTTCTAAAATACTGGCAACATAGATACATTAGGCTGGATGGAAAAACACAAATTTCGGAGAGGTATGTGACTCTTGCCAAAAGTGAGAGAAAGAGAAAGTGAATGTGTTGGAGACGGGGAGGTGACTGTGGACCCTTACCTTTGTTTTCCAGTGTACAGAAGTCTGTGCTCACTGGACATTGACCATAGTAGGTGTTTAATGTTGAATTTCAGATCACCTTAGTAAGGGTGAGGCTGAAAGAGGAGGTTTAGGTGATGGGGTTAACAGTCTTAGCCATGGAAATGAAAAATATGTGTCTTCAGCAGTTCATGTTGTGTTTGATTTGTGCGTCAGCATGTCATAACATTTGAACCTATTCATTGGAAGTAGAGTGTATCTCTTTTACAATAGGCAGATACACTCCTTTGTTTCTTTAGGACAAGCCATTCTGTCTGTCCCTGCAGCTGAAAATGTTTCAATGCTTTTCTTGTTTGAGCTGAGCTGGTTTTGTTTCTCAAGAATTTTTGAAGACTTTTTTTTATGCTTCTTCCTTCATTTCAAAAAACTGTCTTTCTTGCTGTGGTGTAACTTCCTATGTAGAGCTGATACCTGTTTCTGCCCTTGCATGTGCAGTTAGTACAGGCGATTGTCATGAATCAAAATTCATCCCCTACCTCCTCCCCATGTGTTAGTCTTGCATTGTCCTCCCACTGACTCTGTGTTCTGTGACCATCAAAAATCTTTTTCTAAGCCTGTTTTCACTCTTTGCTATCCATGTGTCACTCATATGTTTCTCTGGTCACTGCAGACGACTGTTGGTACTCTTTTTCCTGCTCTGTAACATCTGTACTTTGGAGCTGCTGTGCAGTGCCACTGTCCTCTCTTCCAAAAGACCATCCCAACTTCTGTGTTCAGCTCTGGAGCCACTGTGGAGTGTTTTCAAAGGCCTGATGCATGGTGTCTTGTGTTCTGCAGGATACATCTGATAGATGAGTTCAATACAGACATGGGTATATTTGTGTTCCTTCTGTCCACCAAAGCTGGGGGCTTGGGCATTAATCTGACCTCGGCCAATGTCGTTATCCTTCATGACATTGACTGCAACCCTTACAACGATAAGCAGGCCGAAGACCGGTGCCACAGAGTGGGGCAGACACGGTAAGACTTAATTTTTAATTACAGTGCTTGGTTTTCCTTGGAGGAGAGCTCTCAAAGGAGGCTCAAAGGACAGTATTTCTGATTAAAAGTTCTAAGCAGAGACTTGCGTGGGAGCTAGGAACTGTAATTGTCTTAGTCCATGTTCTGGCAGAACAAACCTTTATTTACACTTTCCTCCTTTTCCTAGTTCACTGTAACTCTCAAACTGTGCATAATTCTCAAATTTCTGGTGTTGGGAACTATTCCAAGGTAGATCTGAAGTCTTTGGGACTGTCTGGCCAAGCTGTTTGTTCTCTTCAGGAGTCTTCTAAGCTTTTAAGTGTCACCCTATCCTAAAGAGTGAAACCATAGAATGTGTGTAATTTCAACTGTATTCAACAGTAATAGGGAATTAGGGGGAATTGGACTTGTTTATATTAATGGAGATTTTTGTGACTGTCCAGATATTTGCAGTGGCTGGGAGTGCAGGAGAAAACGTGTTTTGTGGCATTACAGAGAACAGTTATTCAAGAGAAAAATCTACAAGCTCTTTATATTGCCCTCTCATTCATTTCCCCATCCTTGCTTTAAACCCCAGCCAGCTGATCCAAGGCCTTCTCTTTTGCATTAATCCAAACTGGGCAAATGGATTTTTTTTTGTGGTTTTTCAGAGAAGTACAAGTCATAAAGCTCATCAGTAAGGGGACTATTGAAGAAACCATGCTCAAAATCAGCCAACAGAAATTGAAGTTAGAACAAGATATGACTGCAGCAGAATCAGGTCAGTGTCTTGCACATAATGATGTCCACTTAAGTAAATTAAAGCTGCAATATGTTGCTGTGGAAAAAAGAATGTTCTTCATGCAGACAAGCCTTTTGTTGTTTGGGGTTTTTTATGTTGAACTAGAAAGATGTATTTTTGCTGTTTGTTCTTTGATTTGACAGGAGGTGCCCTCTGAGTCTGACCCAGAAATCAGTGACCAAATCCTACAAGCAGAGGATTTTTTTACTGTTTTGAGGATGTAGGCTTTTATCTGTTTATGCAAAATATTTTAAGCCGTACTAATGCTTCTCTTTATTCCTCAGGAGAAGAAGGAACCATTCCAGCAGATATAGCCACACTGTTAAAAGCTTCATTGGGTCTCTAAAATGTAAATATGTTGTGAAATTCAAGGAAGAAATGTGATGAAACACCCCAAGGACTCTTACATTACTGTTGACCAGGAGTTTTATGAACGTTTATAACTTTTTGTAGTTTCTTTGTCTTACTGCTCATGGTATTGAAAATTTTTAATACCAATAGCATTCTTTTGATGCTTAAAAGCATAAACGGCCCAAATGTGCCAACCTCAGATGCTAAATAAAGATTTTACAGATCAATTTTGAAACTGGGGACCGAAATAGTAATTGTTTTAACAAATCTTCTACTGCTTAAGATTTGTCAGTATTTTTGTAATTATTTCTACCTCCAAATATATATATATATATAAACTGTCTGTTTCACTGGATTCCGCGTGTAGATTTTTTTATATGTGCCTTATTTGACAATGCTCGAGTCTGTTTCTGCTTGTTTTGGTTCATTTGATGTACCGTACTGGTTTTGTATCAACTTGTTCCAATAAAATTCCGTAGATGGACAAAATGTTTTTGTGGTTGCGGTGGTTTGGGACAGGTGAGGGGATGATAATGTGCATGTTAAAAATCAATTAGCTCTCAAACCAGCTGGAATGTTCTGATTGAACTGACTTGGCTTTGTCCAGCAGTAGTAGTAAATTACCAGTGTGTCATTATACTCTAATTACAGTGGTGTGAGGATATTGATTGTAAAAACAGAAGTCCTGCCCAAATGGTTTGGTCAAGTCTGTGGGTATTCTGGTCAACTGTACATGATTTCTGCAAATTCAAAATGGTGGGAAATGAAAGCTGTTTTAAACAATTAAAACTTGTTTTCCAAGTGTGGACTAAACTGCTTGACTTTTCCTAGAAATGTTCTGTGGCGGTGCTGTCTGTTCCAAAATGCACTACTGAAACAAGGTGAAGATGTAGTGTATTGTTTGACAAGGGATATGGGTAAGAATCAGTTTTCCATGCTTCTTAAATTCCACTGGTTCTGCTGAGCTAAATAGTGGGATTTAACAGAGAACCACTGGTGTTTAATGCTACAGCTAATCAGGTTGTGTGTTTCTGTTGAGCATGATGCTAACCCAACTCTTATCCCATTGTACCTGCATGTTCTTACTTGATTAGTTCAAGTGTGGATTGAAACAAGATCCCTGCCCTTCAGGGTGGGTTGTGTGGTGTTCTGGATGTGTCTGGGATTTTTGTTTTGAGCACTGGAGGAGCAGTGGTTACCCTTGGGGTCAGTATCTGTCTGTAGGTGCTGTGGAACTCGTGTGTTTCTGCCTTTTCTCCTTGTAACTGTTCCTACTGTTTGTAGCTGGGGGTCTCAGGAGATGGCAGGGCCACCATCCTTGGAGATAACCAAGAACTAATTGGATGCAGTCCTGGGCAGCTGGCTCTAGGTGGCCCTGTGTGAGCAGGGGCTTGGACCAGATGACCTCCAGAGGTCACTTCAACTATACTATGGTTATGTTTTTCTGATTGGGAAGGATGTACAGAGGGAAAAGAACACACAGGCACTCTCTGAAGTCAGTTGCTGAAGAAGAGAGGAGTTTTGGGAACTAAAGAAGGAAAAGTGTATGAAGAGCCAGAGCAAAGTACGCAAGGAGTTGCAAAGCAGGTGAAGATGGGAATGAGTAAAGGTTGTTTCTTTCTGTTTTGACAATACCCAAGTTGTCTCTGAGGGATTGTTTGGCATCACTCATGATACAATGAAATAATACTTGAGGTAGGAAGGGAAAGTAAATGTGAAGGGAAATACTTGCCCAACAGTAGCAATTTCCAGCATGGAGTGTTGCTCAAGTTTGTTGTGGTTTCTCTGCTTACACCACACAACAGAGACCTCTCACAAGCACTTGTCTCCCCTTGAGTTTGTGTAAACCACTTTCATCCACAGCAGTCCACTTTGCCAAGATTTCCACCTGCCTTTTCTCCAGTCGTGGAAGAGCAAACCCTTCATTTGTTCTAAACCTGGCTGCCACCACTGACCCCCAGTTTGTCTCTCCTACTTACTGGCATAGATACTGAGCTGTTAAATGTTTTTCAGCTGGTGTGTTTATGGAGAACTGCTGCTGGTGTGGGCACCAGCTCAGCTGTGCAACTGCTTTTTGGCTTGTTTTGGAGGTTTTTATTTGTTTTTTTTCAGGGGCACAGCATAAACCTCAAGCTTCTCAAATACTTTTTTTAGGCCCTTGAATTTTACTGACTAAGTGGGTTTTTTTTACTTCTCTTTTTTTTATTATTATTTTTGCTTAGTGTTCCACACATTTGCTCTCTCCTTTTAACTTGATTTTCTCCAGATTGGAAGACTGCAGTAGGCAAAATGTCGTTGAGATTGCACTTCTCCATGAAGGTGTATTAATATTTTTCCCTTTAAGAGTGCACAAAACATGATTTGGTTTGATGAAGCACTGTGTTAGTAGAGGGAGAATGTGATTACAACCACACTTTTGTGAATCAATATTTATTACTCTACTAAATCAGTATTTTAGATTCTCTTGCAAGTGGATACAAGTGGTGGATTTTGATTTGATACAGCACAGCCATCTGAAGTTAATTTAAATGATTTAGAAGTTAATAATTTAGGATGTTTGTCATACTGAAAACTAAAGAAGCATTTGTTTCTCTGAGCAGCTGATCTACATTACACTCTTTGGCCTTTTCTGGATCCAGGCTGCAATAGCTGGCAGTGCTTGCACTCTCTCCCTGAGCGCCAAAAGCCTGGGGTATTTGTCTGCCAGGTCAGGCTTACAGGACAGAAGTGTTGTACTGCACACATCCCAGTAGAAATCAGCCCACGTTACCTAGTGGAAATGGGACAGAAAGCAGTAAGTTTTAGTTGATAATCTCAAAAGCCAGGACTACTCATATTCTCAAAAAACTGAATTTATCTGTTTTAAGTTTTCATTTTGGGGTTGGGGTTTTTTTAAAGCCCATTATTACAGGGCTAGTAGTTAGGTTGCAAGGCAAGGCTTGACTTTAGTAAATATTGGTTCAAATCAAGTCCTGGCTACAAATATTAGTTGTGTTATCATATTAGTCTTTCCTGCTG
>NW_005054304.1:8985462-8992479 GCF_000277835.1 Geospiza fortis
GGGTACAAAGACTACTCTGTTTATATAGAGGGTTTTTTTGTATTGCCTTATAAATAAGTCAGTGATGATAAACAGGCTCTGTGTAGTCATGAATTTGTGTTCACAAGTGCAAGGAAAGGCATTTAAAATGTTTTCTGTCAATGTACTTATGAACATGCATTTTCTGCTTTAGAAAATGCAGATCCTAGTCCTGTTTTGCCTCACTTTTCTAATAGCGTGGAAAACAATTTTCACTTTGCAATTGAGTGACCAGTTGTGTATTGGTAAGAATAAAGGGCTCAAAGTGTGGGGAGAGTTCCTTCATGGCCTGACATGAAACCCAGAAATTCAGCAATAGTCCATTACTTGAATTTTCTGGCAATCTGATGGGAATGGGAGAAACAAAAATTATACTTACAGAATTCCCTACCAGCCACTTCTTATCCCCTATGAAAGTATCCAAATCTTTCAGTAGCTCAGGTGCTTTGTTGGTGAGGATATCATCAAATGCTTTTTTCTGGTGGAAGAGCAAAACACAGAGATGCACAGCAGTCAGCAAAATTGAGTTTTGAGGTTTTATTATTAATGAAAAAGAAAGCTGAAATATGAAAAAGATTAGGGTTAGATACCAAAACATGGCATTCATGGCTTGCTGAGCCCTCACTTGAAGCCAATTCCTTCCTTAATGAACACCTGAGTGCTCCTTGATGCTGACATGATATTTGTGGTGATGTGCTAACAGAAAAAGCAGGCAGCCATGGCAAGGCAGGAGCTCAGCCATGGATTTGGGAAGAATCCACCAACAAGTTAGATTCCTAATGTCTTATAGCAATTTTCAAGGGACTCTTTTGAGTGTCATCTTTTCTAGTGTGCAGAGTCTCAGATTTCCAGAATCCCTTGCGCTCAGTCTTTCTATGCTGTCAGTCAGAGGCGGGTCAGTTATCTTTGCTTATCAACCCTTCTTATGGGAGACATGGAACTTGGGTTTTGAGCTTTAGGTGGGATTGATTTATCTTTGAGCTTTAATGTTCATGTTATTTTGCTTTTTTGTCCCCAGAGCAGTAAGATTTGAGGTGGCTAAGATGTTTTTAAAGGATGATTGAAAGGCTCAGGCCTTAGTGTCTGTATGTTAATGACTGAAGCCTGAGGTTATGGTGGTGGTTCTCTACAGGCTGTTCCCCATAGCAGAAAGCCTTAAGGCTACTTTTAAAAGGGCTAAGCTGTTTCTTGGTGAGCAAAACTGCTTCCGATTTTCTTTTCTCACCTGCATGGAAATAATTAAGACTGCAGACTGCTATCATCTGGTCAACCCACATGGCACAGTTTTTGCAGTTATTGTGCTTGGCCTAATTTTGGAGGAACATGCTCAGGCTTGGGTAGATAAAAACAGTGGTGTACAGGAATGGAATTATTTCGACAGCTTTAACTGAGGTTAATGTGAAAAAAAATGAGAAGAGGCAGAAACCTAAATGCAGGCTGAAATCAAATCAGTTTCTACAGACATGACTGAAGATATGACATCATTTTCTGCTTTGTTAAGAGCATAGTAACTGGATGAGGTGACTGCAAATATCAGCTGGGAGTTTGCAGTCCAGAAATCTCATATCTGTGCCCTGGGTTGTAGTATTTCCTTTCTTTTAGGTAAATGATCCCCTCCCCACCGTTTTACCCTGAAAAGAAAACCCCAAGCTGTTTTGTGATTGTGATGGTAACAACATTCCTCAAGTACAGTAGTGCACAGCCAAGTTGTGAAGCTGGTGGGGACAGCCAGGATCCCTCTTCTGGAGTGGCACAACCTGCTCGTCTCAACCCTGGAGCTCTGCAGTGGTGGGTGCAAAGCTTTGCAATGCCAGCTGTGTTTTGGGGAACGTGTGGTGAAGGGGGAGGCTGTGCCTGGCATGGAGGGAGCTTCCACAGGCAGTTTCCAGCTCTGCTCCCCTAGTTTGCTTTGATTTCTCTTTGCTACTGGCTAGATGGCAATAACACATCCTGTCACCATTCCCTGAGTGTGCATTCCTGTGAGCACTGGTCAGGCCTGGGGAGGTGTTTTGGCTTCAAACAAAAATCAAAACTTAAATCTGGCCTGGTGAGACCGTGAGATGCTACTTTGACCACAAGGTGGTGGCAGCGGATCTGGGAGGGGAGAGGGAGGAAGGACAATGTTGGGAGCGTGAGAAAGTGAGATTCCCGACCATCCTTGGCCCCAGCACATAATTTAGCATGCATACGTGCGGATTGGCACATATGGGTTGGCTGCCAGCTCTTCCCGTTTAAATTAATCACTGGTGACACGATCAGGGTCCTTTTTTGGAGAAGTGCTCGGGTACACGCGGGAGTTACAACAGGAGCTTCCCCAAGGAAGGGCAGCAAAGCTGACTCTGCCACCAGCACATCTGGTGGAGTGTGGCTCTTCTGAAATGATTAGAACTCATGAGTCACCTTACCCTCCCCAAACTAGAAAACTTAAGGAAATCACTTGGACATGTAAGTAATTCACACTTTTAAGTACTAAACCTCCCAGTTCCAGATCTTCCCCTGCCAGATTTCAGAGCACTTTCATATTGCTTCTTTATTTATTATGGGTTTGGAGCACCACTTTTTACTCTGCAATAAGATACCCTAATAAGAATAACTCTAATAAGATACCCTAATAAGCATTTCAGATAATGATCTGAAATGTTGCCTTTGAATAAATGGAAGGTGGCTGCACTGGCAGTTTATGGTGAGACCTGTTGTTACACCTCCACTTCCCTAGGAGGGTTGGTTTATCTGCTCAGGGCAGAGCTGTGCAGATCCTTTGTAATGCTGGAGTGAAATCATCCATCACCTTCTCCCAGCAACTGATATGTGTGCTTGCTTTTGGGATTCTGGTGAGAGGACTGACCTGATGCCAGAAGAAACCACAAATGCTGTAGGACAAGCCTGTGACTGTGTTAAAGCAGCCACAGCACCATAGCCTGGTGTCAGAAACACTGCAGAGGACCAAGGTGAGCTGTGACATCTGAGGGCTGTGCTCCCTGTCCTGATTAGCAGTGCCTGATGTCCTGACAAGCAGTCATCCCTGGCAGCTGATGTTATTGAACATTGATACTTACTGAACACCTAGAAGAAATCAAAATGCAGAAACACTAAAGGATGGGGTTGGGCTATTTATCTTATTGAGTTGGCAGAAAGATTTGTGCACAGGCTCCTTGTGACAAGAGAGAGGAATTCCACAGCACCAGCTGGGGTGGAAGTGTCCTGTTCTGTCTTTGCCCTTTTGAAGAGAATTTGGTGTAGGCACATCCTTGGTTCAAGCTGATGGCCTCAGAGTTTCTACCAAGGGTGAAAACAACCTGGTGAAGGAGGAGGTGGGATCAGCCTCAAGGAAGAACCACAGAGCTCCACCAGCTCAGCTTTGCTGAGCTGAGGTGATGAACCCAGTGCCTGACACCCATCAGTGTCTCCAGAGCAGATGCTCAGATATAGACTCATGGCTTACAATCTATCTTTGTTTAATTTAGTGATTGGCTTACTCTCACGTCCTGGTTTTTCTCTGCCCAAGGGAACAGTGTCATGAAATCATCGATGGTGTCCACAATGGCATCAGCTAAAGCCTGTTCCACAGGCGTCTGGCCTGCCACACCTGCGGGAAGCAAGCACATGAAGGGATGTTAGAGACAGCAGCAGCAGGAGTATTTGATGCCCCAAAGGTAAACTGCGAATATTTTCATAAACATACATCTTCTCCAGGTCTTTTTGATGCTAACAATGTGGATTTGACTCTTTGCATCCAGGTGCAATTGTATCTACCTTTGCTTTTCCCAGTTCTGGCCTTGTACAGCCAGCCAAGGTAGTGAGTTGTTCTATCCATTACCTGAGCCCCCAGCCTGAACATTGTTTCTGTATTGTCTCTGCCTTCTACCATACATTCAGCAAGGGTCAGCACAAATTCCTTTCCTTTAATCTTTGCCCATCCCAGTTTTCCATGTCCTTCTCCATCTCATGGTCTTTCCATTTTGGTCAACACACCCTCCAAAAGTGCACTTGTGAAAGTCTGTTTCTCTTTCTCTATATCCTGCCCACTCAGCCCCATTCAGAACATTTTCATGACATTCCACCTACTTTTTATTCTTTCATTGTAATCGGGGATCTCAGCCAAACTTTGTCTTGTTTACAAATCTGCTTTTCTCCCCTGTAGTTCCTTGGCTTTCCTGCAGCTCTCTTAAAGCCTCTGCTTTTTCTCCCTAGCTGTCACTTCACAGACCTGCACCTATGCTTTCAGCTCTGTGCAGGTTCAGATTCACAGACTGCATGCCCTACCTCTGTCAGGTCATCTCCCTTACTGGAACTTTGTGCTTTTGAAGGAGAGGGCTGTGCCTCTCCTCTTGGGCCTCAGGTTCTGTGATCCTTCAGCTATGAGCTGTTGGTGTGGGCACCTAAAAATGCCACTTCTTAATTTTAAAGGATTAGTGATGTGTATGCAGCCTTAATGGCAGACCTAGCAAGTTTTCACCATGAAGTTGAAAAGATATCGTTTCCCTTCCATGCATGGCTTTTTTTCCTGCTGTAGCTGACAGCATGACTAATTCTGGGAGGAGCCCATGATGGTCGGAATATGCTCTAAATCCCAAACCATTGTCACTGGTGAAAGTCAGTCGAAAAAAATCTGAACTTCAGACTGGAAAAAGCAGCATGGCTCCAGATCAGCCTCCCTACAGGAGCCAGGGAGGGAGGAGTCTTGGGTGGAAGGCAGGCTTTCCCACTGTTTTTCATCACCAGGTGGGCTTTCCTCATTCTCCTCTCTTGCAAGGAGTAGGATGTACCAAAGCTGAAGGAAATGGGCTGGAACAGAGTATTGCAGACACGCTTGAAATGTGTTGTGTTAGTGCCTAGAAGAATAATGCTATGAACTTCTGCCTCCTTCCTCAGTTAGCAAATGGGAGATATTATGAAAGGCAGGCTACATCCATTTGCTCACAGAGTAAAAAAGTAGGATAGTACTTGCTTCCCAGCCCCCCTCTTCAATTTGCTGATGCCCAGCATTCCATGGGCACATCTGCCTTCAGCCAGACCAGTTTTGCAGATGGTGTTGAATGACAGCTCTTTGACCTAAAGCAAAGCCTGGCCACTCTCTTTGATTACTTGCATTACTAAGTCTCATATAATTTTATCTAACTGGTTGTGTACTTCCACAGCATGTGAGTATTTAAAGATGCAAGTGATGTCAACATCTCCTCTAATCTCTCTGCTAGCCCAGAATTGTTGCCTAAATCTGCTTCAGAGTTCTCTGCCTGCTGAGATAATCTCTAATGCTTCCAAAACCTCCTCCTCCTGGTCATCTCTCTGGTTAGCCTGGCAGGTCAAAGTTGAGCTTTAGGGAAAACTGCGCTGACAGCCTCAGGGAAATCACAGGTATGTGCCTTCTGTCATGCAGGGACAGGTGGATAAAGCGTACTGGCTGGAGAAGTCAGCCCAAACCCCAGGCACTGGTTTCATTTTCACCATGCTGGTGTTGATTTCTGCATGGTTAGGCTTTCCAGGCTGTTGGTTTGTTTCTGTTTTTACTGTGGATGTATTGTTACCTGAATGTTTGATGTGAGCTCAGAAGGGAGAAAGAAAATAGTCAAAGATGCATTACCTGCTTCTCTGGCAAGGTATCTTGCTATCGCCAGGCTCTGGTGAATGATAACTCCATCTACTTCCAGAATAGGGAGTTTGCCAAATGGGACAGCTTGGAGGGGAAAGGAAAAAAGAAAAAAACAACCAAAAGTTAAATCATAGCCATTAACAGTGGGAGTCTGTGACAACAGTAGTTTTACCATTCAGAGGAGTGTAATAGCACTTAACAGTTTGACACTGCTTCTATGGAGAAATGCATGGACTAAAAATAAAAAAGGTTAAGGATGTAATCAGAGTGCACTGCATGAAGACAGCTGTAGCACAGAAACCAGGGGTGCATTTCCTGTTTCCTGGCTTCATGCTGTAAAAGCTGAATGTGCTTCTATATACCCAGAATTCTTTACACAGAGAAACTTTTCAGGGGAGTATTAGTTTTTCCTTCTCTATCCTGCTTTTTCCTCCCCAGGAAAGTGACTGCCAAGGTTAAGTAAAGTACTGCTGAAGATTTCATACTGCAGGATGCAGCTGGGACATGAAGCAAGAGACTGTGCAAATTCAGAAGCATTGATTCATTTCAGAACGTGCATCATGACAAGGCATTTCACTTGGTAGTCATCACTGAGACAAATATATCTTTCACACTCCACTACAAATCCTAAAAAGATATTCAAATTCACCTGACGTGGCTTGCATTAAAAAAAAAAAATATCTGCTAGTTATAGGGAAGAAACCTCCAGATTTTAAGTATAGGGGAAAACAAACTAAGCAGGTGTCATGGATATCTGTAAGGGAGTTTTAGATAATAATCAGTCTCAGTTTTCTGTTGTTAATTTCATAGTTACATGGAAACTTGGACTACTGTTTTGCTGTGTTTTGGAGAAGCTGCCTGTGTGGTATGAAATGGAACTGGAACCTTGGAGCAAAGGCTTAATCTGGGGAAAACAGTTGTGTTTAGGGCAGTGACTGCAAATCTCTGCATTTCCAAGGATGCTGTTTCCAAGTACGTAACTGCAAGTGCTGACCACAGCTAAATGCTTTGTACCCAATTTTCATCTGCATTACACTTTATATAATTAAGATTCATATCCACTTTAAGTATCTTGTGGTGTAAAAAGGTGGTAGTGGAAAAGTGAGAACACTGGCCATTGAAAGCATGCAAAGTGCTTTCAAATCCAGAACTGTCTTTACAGGGCAGCTGGAATGACACCTCTACTCCATGAGCATTTTTAGTTGTTAATGAAAAGGGGCCAAAAGTGATACCTTATGCATTCATAACTGTTCAGCAAGGCAGCTTCATAAAGGATGAACACTGCTCTGTGGTTTAGCATGCAGTATGTGAATCATATTAGGTACCAGGTCCTAGATGTTAAGTCCTGACCTGCAACATGAATTTTGCAGTTGCACAAGACATCCAGGACCCCTCTGTGCCTGTTTTTC
>NW_005054304.1:8992518-9018729 GCF_000277835.1 Geospiza fortis
TCCTTAAGTTTTAGCACACTGGGAATTCAGTATGAATTTGGATGCTGATGAACAGCAGAAGCAAGAGAGTTCAATGAGCATTAGCTGCTGTACCCCAGGAGAAAGCAGGCCCTGCTGGCTGTTATTGAAGCAATAATAGACCTGTTGCACAGAAGACTTCCCATGTTCATTATCTAGAGAGCAGCAAGGTCCTGCCAAGTCCATGTTTTGTTCCATTGAGAATCACTGAAAGATGACAAGTTATATCCCCTGAATGCTTCACAGGGAAGCTCTCTGGCTATGAAAACGAGAAGAGCCTTGGTTCTGTGCTCTGGGTTAGTGGTGCACAGGGCCCTGAGCATCACTGCTCCAAAGTTGCAGAGGTGTGTAAGAATGTTTGCTTATGTGAAGCACATCTTTCGGGCCAGCACAAGCAGAGGGGATGACAGCAGGTGTGACTGCTGGACGTGCCAGTGTGGTCAGCCTGCAGCCTGCTCCACGTCCCCCCAGACCACACAGGGATGTACAATGCCTGACAACAGGAAACAGCAAAAGTGCAGCCAGAGCAGGGTAATGGCTCCCCCCATGAAGGAGTTAAGCAGCCTCTTTTGGAGGCTCCAGTAGGAATGCTCTGGGGTGATGCAGTTCTGGCAGGGTCAATATGACTAAGGCAGTCTGTAGCAATAGCTGTCAAAACAGACTGTCACTCACTGCTCAGGTTGGGAAACTGTGAGACTGGGATTGCTTCATCTCGAAACCCACAGATATTTTTGCTGCTGTGTTTACATACAGGAGAAGTCATCTATAAATCCCAGCTTTGACTGATGTTTCACTTTGTGGGTCACCACAAGAAAAATTAAAGCCAGTTTGTTATTATGGTGGGTTTTTGGGGGGGGGGATTGTTTGTTTGTTTGTTTGTTTAAAGAAACCCTTGATTACAACTAAAGGAGGGAAACACCTTTCTGAACAGTTAAGGAAAATAGACTATGGTGTCAAAGTCAGCTGACTGGCAGAGCGGTAGTCAGCTCTCATGTTCTGTTTCTCAGCAATCTGGTCATTTCTGAATTCAAGGGAATTGCTATTCATTCCCTGAAAACATGACTAATGTCTACAAAGATCATCCTCCTCAGTACTGAGGTACTTTCTTGAATATCTGGTTATTCTTTTCTGAAAGCGAAACTGAGCTTGCAATTGAAAATATACAAAGACAGCTTTGTTTTGTGTACCTACAGTTGCATGACTCTTAATACAGTTATAAAATTAATAAATGAGATCAGACTTTATTTTGTTATACCATAATATCTAAAAGGATTTATGCTTTGATTTATAATGAGACTTGGGGTTTGTTTGTTAGGAGGTAGCAAATCTATTGCTATCATTACTGAACAATGGACTCTTTAAAGAGTAACAGATGGTAAATGGTAGATGCTCCTTCCTTTCTTGTGTATTCAAAATGCTATTTGATTTTTTCTTAGCAAGAACAGGGAAAATTGGGATTTAATGTAAACATAGATTTTTTTCTAGCTGATAGAGTGCATGTATATAATTATACACTGATTTTGTTGATTATTGAGTTAATAAGCTATAAGTGAGTGTAATTCTAAGAGGTTTGAAGAAAGTACACGTGCTGTGCAGATAATTTTAAAAATCCATTGTTTCTTCTTGGGTGCAGGCTATTCTTGAGCACCAGAAAGTACAGCAAATATTCAGGCTGTTTTACAACAGAAGAAAATAACAAACACTAGTCAGGAGGGAAGAAAATATTTGTAGTACATCTCCTCCATATCTGAGGAGGAGGTATAATGGCTTACAAAGCTGTGTTTTCAGTCTGGATAAATTTAGGAAAAAAAATCTTTGCCTTTGAAATGTTATTGTCTAAAATTCATGTAATGACCAAAATTTTTTGGAACCTGTTGTAAAGTAACTTTTTCCTTTTGTAATTTAGAATAACAGTTTTCCCAGAAGATTTGTTACTGTATGTCTGAGTTTGGCTGCTATGAGGAAGAATGCATTTTCTGTGAAACTTGGGAGTCTTCCTTCTCCAGCTGGAAAAGAGAGGGGTGGATTTTTGTTACGCAACTCGTCCTAAGGGAGGATGTGAGGAGCCTTCACAGTGGATGGACACAGTTTGATTGCTGGAGGTAAGGTTGGGGTTTGACAAATTACCTTGATGTGGCCTCGAGAAACTTGGCCAGTTGCAGAAAACCACACCTAGGCCATATTCTCAGGGGTTCCAAACAAAACAGAAACCTCTCTGCACAAGGGTTTAAGCAGTCTTACCCTTAGACTCAGGAATATGGGCTTCTGTGCATTGCTTTGACCTCCTTTGGTGCTTCTGGCCCAATTCTGCTCATTAACCTGTTGGAGGAGATGCCCAAATGCCCCATGTGCATAAGTATGGTACTAAACCTGCTGAAGCTTTCTGAGTTTTGGTGAAAGGCATGGTTTGTGTGACTGCAGATGAGCAGAGCAGGTAGAGTGGCTCCTGCCAGGCTCCTCCTTTAGAGGAGCAAGTTAAAAGCTTCTGTGTGAGAGATGTTTGGGTAGAATCAAGGCCATGGGGGCAAGGCATGAAACACCATCCATTGGGGAGCCATTACAACAGAGCAGCAAAGCCAAGGTAGTGCAGGCTGAAAGGATGTTAGTGTCACTTTGCTGGCTTCTCTCTCACCCTTGTTGTTTTGGGGGCTGATTGGTACTTATGTCAGTTTAAACCCTTGTGTATCCATACAGATGTGTTTTCCATGTTTTTCAAAGCAATGTTGTCTTACAATGTTTCCAACTCCCACTTGAGCAAATACATTTTGAGAAGGAAAAGCAGGAAAATCTATTGCTGTCACCATGCAAACAGTGTCATTTCTCAGGCATGCACAAAATATGACCTTTCCCGTTTGGTTCCCGCTTGCTTTGCCGCTCATTGGAAGTGCAAAGCTGGTGGATGCTTGTGTTCCAAATTTAGATTGAAAGAGGAAAAGGGGTTTTAAAAAGCCTCCTTTTTGAATAACTAAACCTGTACTCCTCTTTAAATTGAACTTTTATCAGCAGGTTCTTGCTTTTCAGATTATGTTGGTTATTTACTGGCTTTTTGCATTGCATGCTGGAATGAAATCTGCACAGTCTACACTTGCCATGAAGAAAGCCTTGACAGAGGACAAGTCCTCAGGCTGATCTGCAGTCTGTCTTCTCCTGGCCATGACCCAGTGGAGGATGCTCCTGTGGGACTGTTCCTCTGTTAGGGACAGGGAGGGGAAACACAACAGAGCTGAGCACAGTTTTGTCCAGTCCTGGCACATAGGCTGGTCAGCTGCTGGTGCTGTGCTGCTCTTCTTCCCCATGCAGATACAATTCTTCACTTTCTCCTTCCCTTACCTCTTTGTTCCATTTTCACTGATCTTAACTTCTCCATTATTCTTCTCCTCATGTCTGTTCTGTCCTTCCAACATGTTCCCCCATTTTTCCGGAGCTGACCTGCCCATGACTCATCCTGCCCATGTTGTAATTGTCTATGACTTTGGTGCAATGCAGCCTGTATTTAAGTGCTTGATTATTGCTCAAAAGCTGAATAATTAATCATTTGGTAATCAAGCTTAGATTGGCTCCATAATAAGGCAGCTGGATTGGTCAAATGTGGGGGCAAATAAATGTCACAGACCTGTTTCTTACTGCAATATCTGTATCAAAATAAGTTCTCCTTTGCCTTGAAAACTGACCATAACTGGTTTTCCTATCCATTCATATTTAAATTGGATCATGGAAAACAAAATAGAAGTTTTGCATCTTCCAATAAGAAATATAAAAAATACGTATTTTTTTAATGGTGACAGAGGAGCAAGGCACTTGGGAAATGGTAGGCCCAAAGCTGGAGGTACCTAGAATATGAATCTTCTAGAAAGGGATGATAAGGAAGATGCAGTGATTTAATCTCAGCCCAGGTTTGGTTTTATTACAACTCATATTCTCTTTGGAAGTCCTTGCCAAGCCCTTCTTGTTACCTGAGACAGCTATGTACACACTTTAGTGGAGCTACATAGAAAGTCACTCAGGAAGCAAAGCAACTGCTCCCCTTTTGACTGAGGAATTTTTGTCTGGTGTCAGGTGCTTCTCAAGATTTATCTGTTATCTTGGGAGTATTTTTAGGGCCATTAGTCTGTCAGGTTTCCTAAGGATCTTTCAAGCACCATTCTACACATCCTAAACTGTTTATGGGATGTTTATGGCCATCAGAGCAGGAGAAGCACCCTTTGCTATGATGATAAAGTCTGTTATTGCCATTGCTTCAAACTGCTTTAATGAGCCACAGATCAAAAGCTGTTGCTGCCTGCCAGCCCAATATCGAAGGTGGTGGTAACTTAGTTCACCATTACAGTTCATTTTCTGCTGTATCATGACTTATGTCAGTGCAAAGATGCTTTCTGTGAGCAGTCCACTGTGTGGGAGTACAGATCTTGTATGAGCCTGTTGCAGATCTCGAACTGATTGCCCTTTAAATGGGGGCATTGTCAAGTCAGAGTGTGTTGAGACTGAGTTTGTTTACTTGTTAAAATAATTATTGACTTACATATGGTGAAGCGCTAGGGAAAGCTGCTGCTTGATATTGGTCTGATTTTTAAAATTCTGTGCTAAGACAGGACAATGCTAATAGTTGTACACTGGCTTTTTGAAATTTGTTCATATTCTAAACTGCAGTCCTTGCTCAAAATCATTTGCTGGAAAATTTGTCAAGGATGGTCTGATTAGTGTCAGAAGGGAAAAAAACAAATGTTGAGTTATAGAAATGTTAATTTCAGAGTGTATAAGCCAAATAACAGAAAGTTCTTATGTTAGAATAGGCCATCCTTTCAAACACAACAAAAGCACCATTAGGTGTAAACAAAATCAAGTGGGGCAGTATTTCCAGGAAGAGCAATTCACTTATTTGCCTGAAGGTACATTAGGATTACAGCTTACTGGTGGCAGCCACATGAAAAATGCCAAAAAAACCCCTACAAACCCCACCACACTCTTCAGTTCAGGTCAAAAATTAAACTTGCTGTAGCTGCCTGTCTGCTTTCTCAATGGCCTTTCTTAACATTGATCTTTATGCATAGATTTTCTGTTTTCCCATCAGTTTTACAGAACTAGGTCTTTTCCTCAGAATAATGTCCGTATTTCTTGGTTTATATGGTATGATGATTTGTATAGCTTGGTATTTCCTGCAAAACCTTACTTCAATTTTGAGAACACTGCTGAAGCAAACCTATCCTCTCAGATCCCATTCAGATTCCTGACTCCTTGTGCTCTTGGACAAACTTGAATTCTTCAATTTGTTCCTTATTAGCTCAAGAAACATGAAGTATTCTCTTGTCCAAAAGACAAAGCATAATTAGTCACTTAAAGGGTGCAGAGGCATTCACATTCTAGAACAAGATGTTCTAACAGCAGAACTACCATACAAGGTAACAGCATTGCATCACTCTTGGAATATTGTTGATGATCCCGATGCCTGAGCAGCGCAGGAAACAATGCAGGAAAGTTCTTCCTGTCCTTTTCTTCAGCGCTCACTCCACAAACCTCCCACTGGAGCTTTATGTGTACAGTACGTGTGTACAGTAAATGCATAGCTGCAGCACCATTACCACAAAAACACTGGGACTAGGGACACCCCAGAAATCCTAAGCTACACACTTTGTAACTACATCTGCTGCATTAACAAATGCTGGAGAAGTCATTAACCATTGGACACTTTTGTTTCTCTTTCTGTGCTCTGAAAAGTTTGCTGGCAGGCTTACCAAAGGTTAATTACACTTTTTCATTTTCTCTGCATAATGGCTTTTAACAGCAGCCTTTATAACTGAGCCTTAGATGAAATTCCATGGCAGATAAGAAGTTTGGTAAAATTCGGGAGCTGCTGCTCTAAGATTTGTGAAGTCATCTGTGCCAAATTCGTACTGGTCTAGGTGTACTTTGAATTTCGGGCATCTGTAGACACCCAGTCAGTCGCTCAGTGGATGGGAACAGGAATGTATCTGCTAATTGACCAGGAAAACATACACCTACACAGAAATAGTTGGGTGCATATCTGAAAGTGCTGTTTACATTTTATGCCAGCAGGCTAAACCTTTGCTCTTCCAATCTCCCTGAACCCTAGCTCTAGCACCAAAGTCCTGGTGCCATCTGCCACCACTGACATGCACATTGCAGACAACAAGCAATTAAGAGGTTTGCTAATTAAAACATGAGGAAAAGGGTTTTTCATGCATAAAAATGTTATGCTGCTTAAGGAAATTGTCTGGAGATCACCTGATGACCATCTCCTCCTCCTTTGTGAGGCATTTCTCATGGTTACTCACAGTATTTCCAGACAAAATGTTCTCCCACAGGCAAATCATTCAGAAAAACACTGAATCCAAGGTAGCAACAAGGCTTTGGAACAAACAGCCTTAAGTGTTCAACAAGACCAATAGCCAGCGCCCCAGTCTGCCCTAGGGCACCTAAACTCTGACTTTGCAGGCTGTGACTCAACACAAGAAATGGCTGTCTCCTGGAGTAGGTTTGTACAGGTTTTGTGTGCCTTCACACTCTAAGTTGCATACAGCATCTGCGCAATGGAAAATAAGCCTTGCATTCTCTACTATCCTCAGTCTTCAAAATGTGCCTCAGCTCCCTCCACAGAGACACAGTCTGATGAGGAAAAAGCACTGGGTAACAGGATTCTTGCCCAAGAAGTTAAATGACTGCTGTGTTTAAAAGTGAATGTGACATGAGGAGATCCATCCAACCCACTGCATATACACAGGCATTGTTCACTCTGCTGAGAATTCTTCTGCACAACCCTCATTTGTATCTGTATTCACATCCTTCATATAAAGTTTTTTTCCTCCTTCTATTTTTTCTGAACTGGGTCACCTTAGAAAGAATAGAAATAAATTAGCAGATTCCAGTCAGTCTCATCGTGGTGAAAACCAAAGGGTGGTAAATGTTGAGCAATGGTAAAGGGAATTATAGCAGCATTTGATGTAACAGGAGTTAAAGTAAGGCAATTTAGTATGCAGTTTATTTTGTAGCCTTCAAAAAACAGTAAATTTGTCAAATTAATTGAACTAATTACATAATTACATATTGAGGTGAGATTAAGAAATACCAGACAAATTGTTGTGTACACTTGCATATATCACGTTTGCCTTTACCCACCTGCCTATGAAAGATCTGGAACCAGTTTTGACTGCAGTCTGCAAATACAACATGATGTCCCTCTTTTTAAAAGCTTCAAATATGATGAAGCAAGATAAAAAAATACTTAGGGAAGAAGAAGGCGCACACTTAGGTGCTGCAGCTGCACATTTACTGTACACACGTCCTGTACACATAAAGCTCCAGTGGGAGGTTTGTGGAGTGAGCGCTGAAGAAAAGGACAGGAAGAACTTTCCTGCATTGTTTCCTGCGCTGCTCAGGCATCGGGATCATCAACAATATTCCAAGAGTGATGCAATGCTGTTACCTTGTATGGTAGTTCTGCTGTTAGAACATCTTGTTCTAGAATGTGAATGCTTCTGCACCCTTTAAGGGACTAATTATGCTTTGTCTTTTTAATTTGTCTTACTTCATCAGTATGGAAAATGCCACATAAAAATATACTTTCCTTATACCCTCAACTTTGTTTCAGGACAAAAGTGAGTGTGCATACGTGTGAATATGTGTGTAATTAAGCATGAAAAGCCTTTGCAGAGCTTACACCAGGTCATCTGAATTCTTAATCTCACCTTCAGCTTCTACCCTGCTTCCTGAGAACTGCAGTGAGAGAGAAATAAGCTATACCATGTGGTTAACTGGCTTAAGCGTTTATAACAAGGTTTCCAAAGTCAGTCATCCCTAGCTGAAAGTGTCCCTGTTCCACTGCTTCTTATTCCTCTCTGTGGATCTTTGCCAGTGTTTTCTATACTTGACCACCACTGAAGGCTTCAATTGCCACTTGGATTACAGTTGTGTTTGAGTGTTTATCATTCTAATCACTGCCAACAGGAAAGACCAAACCTACAAAATTTGCACCCTAGAAAAATCTGGTAGCTTGCAGGCTGAGCTTATTAAATGGTGTGAAAGCTTATCAAGAAACATTGCTTCATTAATAGAAGTCACCTTGTGAATTGGTTGTGTCTTTTCCCCAAACTAAAGCTGCAATTTTTCATTCTGGATGTGAAAAGTCATAGCCCATGCAGCCAAACACAGGCCTAATCCATGAAATGAAGACATTGAGTTCCTACCCAGAGTCTTGAAATGCAGGATCTGTTTCGCTTGAACTAAGGCTAATTTAATGAACAGAAATAACAAAACCTTTAAAAGCTGAAAAGAGGTTATTTAAACAAAAAGACATAAAATGGGGTACAATAGCCTGAAGGGTACTTCTGCAAGGGTTGGTAGGGCTAATTCTTAGGAACAATTATTTTTCTAGTACCTCTTTTGATCCTTTTGGTTTTTTCCTTTGCTATAGCAACTGACTTTGTTTTCTCATCACTTTTCCTCTCTGAAGACCTTTCAGGTTGCAAAGGAGTGTCTTTCCTGACCTTTCTCTCCAATTTGGCTTTCTAAACTTAGGGCGAAGTCTGAGATGTGGTCTTTGAGATGAAATTACCCAGAGAAGCTGAGATCAGCGCTCATTTGGTTATCTTTAGGTACACGTAAGCTGTACTGAACTGATAAGGAGTAAAAGCCTAGCTAGATGACAGCAGGTAAGGCATTTCAGATTGTCTGAACGTTTGGATCCAGTCTCCTGTGAGAGCATCAGCAATGACATTCTGGCTGTCTCACCTTAAAACTCACACAGGCTTAACTAAAGCCAGAAGTTAAGTGTACTTCTGCTCACAAAACATATAGGCATCTCTTCAACTGCTTTTCTTTTTGCCAGCATTTCTAGTGGAGCTTTGGCTATAAGTGCTACTCACTTGGCTTGATTTTGGGCCAGTCTGCTGCTTCTATCCTGTGGTCTTCGTACTTCGTGCCCGAATAGGCAAAGAGGTAGCGGCTGATCTCCGCTCGTCCCCGCAGGTTGAAGTAGGTGAGCTTGTACTGAGGCATGCTGGACCCTGCTGGGAGGGGAGACAGAGCTGCTTTACACAGGGTTAACTCAATTCTTTTGCACAAAACCACTGTCTGCTTGGTTTTGACAGACATGCTTGTACAATCCAGAGGAAATATTACACCAAGCCCTGGTGCATTGCACTTTGCAATTGCTGCATTGCTCACACCTTTTTGTTCCCCTTTTGTCAGCCACAGCACTCACAGACGTGGACAAAGATCAGCTGAACATGTAGTTCCTCCTTGAGTGACTCCTGAAAGATGACTTGATTTATTTTTTTTTATTATTCAGATGTAATAGGAACTTGCAGCTTTCATTAATTTCTTTTGTGACTCCAAACTCAGGCCATCTATAAAGTGATTTTTGGTTTGGTTTTGTTTTTGTTTTTTTCCAGATATATTATTCTTCTGTATCAGAAGACAGTTGTTATCTCAAGAAGCAATTTTGTTCAGACCTGCCCTGCTCAGCTCCTACTGCTTATGGAGACCTTCATCCAAGACCAAATCATGAGCATTACCAAACCCTTGTGATTTTTTGCATCAGTTAGTGCTGAAGTTGTATAAGCAATGGCCCATAATTATTTTAGAAGAAAAATCTGCTGTGGAAACCAGGCTACAGTAGTGTTTTGAGAAAATCATCACTGGTTTTTCAGTTTTTGTACAGGACCTAAAAGAAATCTTGAAATTATTTTACTAAGTTTTCATGTAATTTATTTTTCTCCTTTCAGTTCTAGTTAGGAGTCACTTTACAGGACTTCTTTCCCAGGGTAACATGTAAAAACAAAAGTACTTGAGAGTTTGATTGTATAGCAAGGATGGTACAGGAAAGGTGAACAGATAAGGCTGCTTTACATGCAAAGGTAAGAATTTACACATAGCACTTTAATAAGAGAGCTCAGCTGAGATTTGAATGTGCTGGGGAAAGGATAGTAAAACAACCATCTGCCTTCTCACACAAAGCAAAACCCTTTCTCATTTTTGCCTTGAAGTAGACATTGCATTTACCATTCTTTTATATGCATCTCATTCAGAGTGTCTGTAAGAAAGCCTGGAACACAGATCATCTGCACCAGGACAGAAAGGGAACTCTTTTTTTCTTTTTTTTTCATTAGTAAATGTCACCACATAATCTCACAATAGAACAACCCCCTGTTTAGTCATCTTGCCTTGAAAACATGTGCTTGAGGAAATACATAATGAGCTTTTCACTTTAGACAGAGAAGCTCTGAAAAGAGCAAACTGCTTTTGCCATTTGTTCCTCTAAAATCAAAGCACGTACCTTCTGTCTTCAGAGTAGCAAAAGCAAAAAGAAAACACAAACAAAAAAAATAGCAAATAAGCACATTAGAGACTGCTTAATTCATTGTAAAATTTATCTGCTGCCCTACAGCACACAGCAGGCTCAGAAGTGAATTAGTAGTGAATGGAGATTCACATTATTAGTGAATGGAGACTTATCATGTCAAATGGCCTAGCAGAGAAGCAAGAACAGAGATGGAAAATTACCAATGGAGATATCTACAAGTGCTTCCAAACAGAGATTCCGTTGCAATTAAGTCAAGCATGCTCTTTTGCACAGTATAAAAGAGAGAGGCTCCAGGTGAAATGAGTTGCATCAGGATGTGATTAGTTTTTTTAAATGTGTTAATTAAGGGAAAACATATTTTTCTGCTGCTTGGCAAAATCAGCTCACAGATTACAGGTGCAACCACTTCTTTCTCTAAGGAGAGAAATTCTGACAAACCCAGCTTTTTCAAGCAAGTTTTAGGTAAGTGGCAGAGCTTGCCTACTTCATTTTCAAATTTTGTACCGAGATTTATTACTTGGTATGCTCTATATATGATAATACAATATATCATTATATACTATGAATTTGGTTATGTGTTTAGAAAGTTAATGTAAATAGAGAGAATGAGATCATAACAGGATTTTCTTCCCTTTTCTCCCTATTTCTGATGTGGTGTTGTCATTCAAGAGCTAGGAATGGCATTTTTAAAAGAGCATGTGGTATTTGAGATTCATGACAGTGATTCAGGAGCCAAAGGGAAAAAACCCTCAAACCTTGAGTCTTAATTTTCAGGTTTTTAGAGACAAGCAAATGCTACTGATTTAGTGATTTAGTGTCTGTTTCCCTCCTTTAGGAGTGTCCATAGAGTTTTTTCCATAAACACCCCTAGTAGTCCCAGTGCCCTGGATGTGCTACACCGCTCACACATAGCTCCTGTTTCCTGGCTGCCTCTCGCCCACTCAGCCCTCTGTTAGCAAATAGCTGCTGGCAGCTGGAGGGCATTTAAAAGCATAGGAATAGTAGACTTTAAAGGTGCAGTCGTGAGGGAGGAGACAGCTACACAGAGAGAGGGCTGGAGATGGCTGAGGGCAGAACATTCCAGTCGGTGAGTGTGTTGGACGAGCCTAATTCTTACTCTGGGAGCTCTCTGTACACAAAGGCATGTCCAGTCAAGAGTAGTGAAGCGATGTAAAGAATTAGGGAATTTTGGCTGATGATTAGCAAGTCTCTCTGCCTGTTGTGATAGACTGTGGAATAGTTTGGTCTGTCAAGGAAGCAGCGGAAGCTATTGTTTGAGTTGTCTAAAGCAAAGCTAAACAAATTTCTAATGAACACATCCTAAGGAGTAATCAAGTATTTGTAGTGGTGATGCACTTTTAAGCTTATGATTTTTTTTTCCATCCATAAGCAAAAATAAAAACAAAACTAAAACCAACTCCACAAGGAGTTTACCAAAAATACGTGACGTTTTAAAAGCCTTTATAGGATTACTGTAAACATGTTTTTGTAAATATTTGTAGGTTTTATTTTTTATTTATATTTAGTGTGAAATGTCAGGAGTAGTGCTTCCTAAACAATTACAGATAAGTTTCTAAATAAAAGAAATGGTTGTGTTCACAATAGCTTTTTGCCAAACATACAAGTAAGCTGTTAGGGTTTTTTTTCCCTTGTTCTCCTCTCCCTCATTTCTCCAGTGTGTTTTATAAAGAAGGGGGTCATGAGGAACTAATTAAAACCATTTAAACCATCCAGAATTACTGAATTATTGAAAAATTCCATTTCTAGGGGAAAAATATCTGTTTGGTGTCTTTGAGTTGATTTTTGGGGTGAAGATATTGGAGACTTTTTTGGAGGTGGAGAGCAGGAAAATCTATCTAAAATTGTTCCTCTTCTTTTAGGTTAGTCATGGTTTAAAAATGCTGAAAGATGGTCTGGTGGGTGGACTTCAGTGCCCAGACTTGCAGGCATTTAGCCACCTTCTTAATGCTAATCAATCTGTTCAGGTGAGTTCATTGCAAAGCCAGGTGTGTATAAAAGCAGGAGGGGGTGATTTACCTTCCACCAATAAACCTGCCAACTCAGCAGTATTTTTCCAATTTTTATCCTCATGAATACATGGCTGGGACAGCTCTGTACACCTGCCCTGTCCTACACTGACAGCACTTCTGAGAGGAAAGGTGATGTCTTTACAAACAATTTGATGAACATGTGGGTGTTGAAGTCTTTGAAATGGATCTCACTGTCTTTACCGACTCTGGGCTGCAGGTTGGTTGCAGAGCCCCGGCAGCTTGGTCTCCGAAACAGACAGGGGTCTGCACAGCCTGAGTTTCTGAACTTTGGGCTAAAAGAATAGGTTCAAGGGGGCATATGTGGTAGGTGGTTCAGGAAGGCTGTACCTTCCTAGTAGCTCGGCCAGGGGAAAAGGAACAGGAGGCTGCGCCCTCTGAAATCTCAAAAGAGAAAACCCCATGGGCATGTGCCCCAGTGGAATCTCTCCCTTTATTTGAATAAAGTTGCAGGACTCCTACTCCAACTTTTTGGACATAAACCTCTAGTATTTGTGGATTTTCCTGACACTTCAGTCCCAGTTTCACTGCATACAGCTTTCAAAGCCATTAACTCAACAGCTTTAAATTTACTAATAAATTAGCTTTAATACTTTAAAGTTGTTGACCCACTTAGCTGATTTTCCAGCTTTCCTCTGTGACTTCTGAAAGCCAGCTTAACTGGCTTTAACATACCTTTAACCAGAAGATTAATGGATCTCATGATTAAATTAAACTTGGAGCCACTCAGTGACAAAATCAAACAGGAAATCTGAGAGAATGTCAAATATGTGTAAAGTTGGCATCCGCCATTATACTCATGGGTCAAAAAATCATGGTGGAGTTACAAGTGCCTAAAAATTTTATCACACGTTTCAAATTATTTAAAATTGTTTGTGGCTTTATGGAGATACTGTATTTCCTGATGAACTTGGGATGCTTTTATTGCAGTTGAAGCAGGACTGAGCAATGAATTTGAAAACTTCAAGCAAGATTAGAGTTTAAAAACGGAGCCCAGGAAGAAACCAGCATTTTCTGGGGACTGAAATACTGAGTTTCAGATAGGCATAGTACAGAAGAGAAAAAGCACTGGCACACTGGACACTGCTCAGGCTGATTTTCATCTACCTGCAGCATTCAGCATCTGCTTGCCAGTGTTTGGTCCTGCGTGCCCAGCCTCAGAAAAATTAAGTACCAAAACACTGCTGGGCTCTCTAATGGAACAGTGTTTCATCTCTCTTTTGGAAAATCCTGCCCTCAAGGTAATACCAAGCAAGTATTCTTCAGGCTGGTAACAGGCACCAAAACCTGGATGCATGTGAGGAACCAATTAACTTTTATTTATGCCTCAACAGAGGCTGCCACCATTTTAAGAGTCTTTAAGCAGACAACGCCCTCAGAAAATGGCAGGGAGCTCTGGTGGGATTCACCTGGCAGCATGCCTCAACATTGTCCAAGTTTTATGCTACTAATTCATTTTTTATCATGGGGTGGAAAACTATACAGAGCTTTACTGCATGCTATGTTCAGGAGGCAACTGGGACATGTGAGGGAGACAGAGGCCACCGCCATTTTAGGGTCTCTACGCAGACAAGGCCTTCAGAAAATGGCGGGAAGCTCTGGATGTGGGGAGACTTGGCCTGGCAGTCAGTCAGGGGAGGAAGCTCCTTCCACTGGGCTGCAGGTGGTGAAACTCCTGCTGCCTGGGAACAACTCTCCCTGACTAGACCCTAATCCCAAAGTGCTCAATGGGATTACAGGAGGAGCCTTAGCACATAAACACAGGTAACTGCGCCATAACCAGGGCCTGCTGGCTCCATTTCTAGGGGAGCAGGAGGTTCATGAGGAGGTTTGGCTCATTCTGCCCCGCCATTCTGCTTGTCCTGCCTCAGCCATCTGGTCTTCCCTGCCTCTCTGTTCCCCTTTCTATCTACCTCTGGTGATATAGTGTTTCTTTATTTACACCAAGAAATCTGTTCAAAAGAATCCCTTTGCGATTCCTTTGCAGTGGCACGTGACAATGGCAGGTATTCAGTGTGTGAATTCAGAGAAAATGTTTTGAAATAAGGCAGCACATAATTACATTTTCCTGCATAGGGTTGTTAGTATTTGAGATGACAGTCAGCAGAGAGCTTTCCCTGAGTGAAAGAGGGGGGAAAAAAAAACCAAAAAGAACAGAGGGGAGTGAAGAGGAGGAAAAACCAGCTAAGTTGAGCTATGTGTTTACATGCATCCAAAGTATGACAAAGGGCTTGTGGTGCAAAGTCCCCTTTAACTGCACTTTGTGCTGCAAGAAATTAAGGGTTTTCTAGCCTGGAGGTTGCTAGGATTAACATGAGAGGATGTAAAAGAGCCCAGCTGTTCCCTCTAGGAAACAAGACTAGTAGGGTTGAGGTAAGGCTCATCTGGGTGTTTCTAGAAGTTGGGACTTGAACTGTGTGCTTGGAAAAGATGATGCACTGCACTGTATTTCTATTCATTCAGCATGAGGGTTCTTCATTAATTTAGGAGTCGCTTATGGAAAGCATCACAATTAGTGCCTGACACAATGCTGCCCAGGCTGTGGGCCTGCCATAGAAGGGGAAGCTGCAGGTCTGTCTGCCAGGTGTCACTGTCCTCTCTTGAATTGCAACCAGAACACGACAATGATTCAGGAGAGATGATTCAGTCAATGGATACCTCTTAATTTTATTGTAAGACTAAGCTTTTATAACCATTCAGAGTGCTTTTATTGTAAGATTAAGCTTTTATAACAATTCAGAGTTGCTAGAGCTGATTATATATTCCATTTTCATTATTTTGCAGGATGAAAGTATAACAACAAATCAGCTTTCACTCACGTAAGCCTACAGGTATCTCTCTGCCAAGAAGACTCTTACTTTTATGAATTGAAGTTTGTGTCCTCCCTAAGCACTATTCTATCCAAAGGTGAGAAGCTTTGCAGACGTTTTTTTTGGTTTTTTTCCTAGTGCTGTTTTCAAAGCATTTCCTGGTTTTTTATGACATTTTTCTGCAAAGTTAGCCTGAAAATCAAATAAGTTTTGAAGCAGATGCAAACCCAACAACCTGATTTGGATGTCCTACAGGGGTGGATGGGGCACTGCAATTTCACCCAATTCTTATATTTACTCATGTATTTCTGTCACATACACAGTCTGAAATCTTAAAATTAGTGTCAGCCAAATGTCTTCCATTAATAGTAACACTGGGATTTCAGGGAAGACTCTTTCTTGTCTTCCTTACTCCCAGTGTGTAAGAGCATACAGTATGGGTAAATGAAGGTGGTATAGAATGTAATCTTACCCCCTAAAGAGTTGCAGCTGAACCAATTATTAGATATTGGGAGCAGGCCTGATTTTAACAGGCCATACCTGTAGCCAGTAAGAAGAGTGTTATAAAAGAATGGATTGGTTGAGGGGGAACTGAAGTCAGCTGGCTGCTGTGAGGACAAGGAAGAGTCAGTGCCTAGAGGAGCTGCCTACAAGAAACATCAAGGAGGTACGAAACTCTAGCAATATGGAACCTTTGCAATGTAATGACAATAGAACTCTTCTAATATATGACAACACCAGTGACAGGGCCATGGGCACAAGTAGTGCTCATGTCAGCTAGGATACTCAAATTAGAAAATGAAAGGTGAGAAGCTGGCTGGGTCTCTGCATATACAGATAAAAGAATCTTTGCACATTAAAGGAGCAATCTTTCTTAGGCTGTCATCTCGGGAGTGACTTGTCTTCTCCAAATATGAAGCACAGATTTTTGGTTCTGTTCCTTAGGGGTTGGGGAGAGTTGTGTTACTTATGGAGTACAAAGAAAATTCTTTAACCAGGAAAGAGACTTAGTCTGTCTTGTTTCACCTGAGAAACATTAAGAACAGTAAGTTCAATTTTGCCCATATTTGCTTATTGTCCTTGTCATATATGTGAATTCCTCATCCCTGTGACTGGAGAGCTGAGCATTAAAGCACCATTCTCCCTCCTCAGTTTTAAAATGATGTTTTAGCTGTCCAAGTGAGACTTTCTGCCTTCATTTGTTTAAATTTTCACATTTCAGAGGAAGGAACCAGAGAGACAAGACTAAAATAGTAACTGTAGAAAGCAAGTAAAGCAAAACTTCCACAGCTGTAACTTTATAAACTGCACAATGTAGGAAAGATAAAACTATCCACATGCAGTATTTCTTTTATTTAACCAACATAACAGTCAAAGTTTTGGGGAAAGGCATAATTGTTTATATTATTGCCTTTGAGCAGTGCTGAAAAGGCAGAAACAATGCGAGGAGCAGCCTCGCCCTGCCTGTGGGTGTGGTGCTGCACTCCTACTGGTTACTGATCAAATTGGTTGCTGCAGGAATATCTTCAATTTTTTTACCTTAAGTGGAAAAATATTACAGATTTATGAGATATTTTCAGACTTTGAAAATGAATAATAGCACTGATTTAATAGTTTTGGTTAGTTTTTGGTTGGTTTTTTTTTTTTCCCTGCAAAAGAGGTTTTTATTAGTTCTTTTTTTTTAGCAAAGAGAATAAGCAATTTTCTGCCCAACCTTTTGGGGAGAAGGATTAGAGAATATTGGCAGATTGATGGAAGACTGCAAGTCTTCCAATGGAAGATTTCCACAGCAGTCAGTTTTGACAGAAAATAAAACTAAAAACTCTAAGTAATTCTATTTGCTGTCAGCTCTCAGTCTGACATAGGTTCTCTTTCTGAAAATTGATGGTCTCTTTTCCCACCCTGGTCCAGTTATAGAAAATAAACATATGGAATTGATATCTTATATTTCTAAGCCAGATGGCAATCTGGACCTTGGAAAGAAAAGAGAAAAAAAAATCTGTGCATCCTTTTCTGTTTAATACACAAATCATCTGAAGTAAATGTTTGTGGAATTTTATGTAGGGCTGAGTTTTGAAATAACAAATTCCAACTATAATGTATATTTCTTAGCATGATTTTCAAGGTTAGATTCCTGGATCACATAGAGCATTATATAGATTTAAATTCTTTTTTAGAAGGATTTTGCATGTGCAGGCACCTGCTGTGCTGCTTATTTGTGACCCGTGGGGGAAATCAGCATCCTAAAATGAGAAGAGGTTTTAAGACATTACTGTGACAATATTGAGTAGCCCTAATGGTTATAAGTATTTCAAGTGACCTGATGAGTAAAACTCTACTGTCTGAGCAAAGCCTGATCTATCAATATGAATATGTGGGTTTAAAAAAAAAAAGGAGCTGTAGGAGACCTTAAAGCAATTATCTCTCCAAGGAAGCTTTAGGCTTGATTTGCTGATGTGGAAAATCAGAACTCAAAAAAATCCTTCAAGAACACAGGAAAAAAACCACTTGGTTTTTTGCTGATTATTTTTAGAAAAATAACCACAATGTATCAGTGAAAGAGGAAGATAAGAAAGATATGAAAGGGTGTTGTTTTTTTTTTTAAAGTGGGAGTCCAGTGTGAATGGGCAGTGAGTGGGTGTCCACTGTCAAGACTTTTTGAAGGAGAATGCTAGACCCCAGTGGGTTTCCCTGAGCTGAGTTTGCGATTGCCCCTCAGGCAACTGCAATCAAACTGATCGTAATTAATTCAGATATCTGAAGTTCACCCTGTTTGAACTGAAGTGAATGAGGGAACTCTCACATGTCAGCAAGATTAAGGAGGCAAGGAAGTGGTGATGGACAGGGCTTTACTCAGCCACTTCAGCAGTGTGTCCTCAGTCTGCCTGGTTTGCCACACCCTTCCCTTTAGGGCCTGAGCATCTGTGGTGACTTTGCTTTCTGTCTGATCCTCAAGCTTTGGATTTGCATCTACTTGGTCCCAGTTTTATGTAGACAACTTTTGCAACTGTTTTGTGCAGCCTCTTTTAGACTAATAAATTTCACACCCAAGACTGTGAAATATTGGTAAATAAAATTGCAAGAGATCTCAGGAAAGATGCAGACAAGGGAGTGGTTAGGATCCTTTCTCAGGAAAAACTACTTAAGTCTTTTATATCCACATCAGATGTTCCAAGAATTCCCAGAAGCATTTTGTGGTAGAACAAAAGCCTAAATAATCTTAATGCTCGCCAACCCCATGTCATTGCTGTAAAAGTCATGCCTTGCATCTCTCTCTGCACCCTTCAGATGAATCAGCATGACCTAATAATATTCCTACAAAGCTCAGAGCTCAGCTGTGAGCAGCTTAGCTCTGTGTTGTTTAGCTGGCTCTCCAAAGCCAGATGCTTTTTGCCAGCATGAATCATGTCCATTTTCAGACCTCATAAGCCTGTCCAGCACAAAAATTTTTTAACTGTCTTGGCCACCTAAATCTTTCCTTGGATGTGGAAAAGTGGGCTTTTTTTCTGTCCCAGCCTTGTGTGGGTTTGAGTGTGAGTGTAAGTGCAAGGGGGAGTAGAAGCACCAAATCGTTCCCCCTGCTTGTCTTAACTACTTTGCTCTTGACCTGTTGCATATCATGAATGTACGGTATAATTTGCTAAAAACTCTCCAAACTTACAGGCATGAAAAAATTAGATAGGCTTTTAAGCATCCCTGTAGCAGGTACAGATTTGACTGGGAAAGGTTTTTACTCATTTTGCAGAATTCTCCAGCACCCCCCACTACCTGTCCTGGTCACAAATTCCTGGTGTCTTCCTGCTCTGCCCTGCAGTACATGGCACAGACTATTGTGCCCAGGAGGCATCAGTACAGTGGGCTGGGGCACAGATCTCAAGTATTTTCAGATATTTTAAAATTCTTTTCTTAGCCAGAGTGAGCCTGAGGAGACCCAGAGCCTTGCAAAAGTGCTCCTCAGGCACTGCCAGTCTCCTTGAGAGCACCAGCGGCGCCAAATGTGAACCTACAGCTCTGAGCAACACCAGTATGTAAAACCCTAACCTGTGTGTTCCTACACTTAAGTAGAAAATACCTTCTGAGAGGCAGCTTGCTGCCAGTTTCTCATGGAAACTGCAGCTAGTCTGGCTCTGGGGCAGTTCCAATTGCTGCGTGCCTGGCACAGAAAAATGGTCCTTTGGCTGAGGCATGCAATTACACATCACACATTCTTTTTTGTCACACATCAACTAAACTAAGCTTGTGAGACAGCTTAAAACTTTGTTTGCCTTCCCTCTTTGCATCTGCTACAAATACAAAGAATAGTACAGTTTGCCTGGTATCACCGAACATCCTTGTTTTCTGTCTTTTTCCATCTCATGCTTATTCTTTACAAAAGTCATTCCAGCAATATTTTTAGTTACTTCTAAAGAGATGCAAAAGTAGGCGTTTCAGTTTTTCTCAGTTCATTGTTGTGGCTTGTTTTCTGGGAGTTTTAGCAGATTGCCTCGAGATCAGACAAGGTTCTTCAAAGTGGTGGCACTTTGAAATGTATATGTGGGATTTGGCTAATTTTCCCCCTTCTTTCTTTTTCCTCGCGCTTCTTGGACTAATTGTAAAAAGGGTAAAAAAAAAATCACCTGTTTGAAGTTTGCAGCATATATGGTAATTCTCCAGCAGGTGTGAATGAGCATAGCTTCCTGTGCTCCTTGCCAGCCCAATGCCAGCCCTGTCAGTGGCTCCTGGGCAGCATAATTACTTTCTGGTGAGATTTTGATCAAGGATGTTTTGAAAATGAGCACCAACTTCAGTTGGTCCTTCTGCTTTGCAGCTGCTCAGGAGAAGGTGGGACAGACAGTAAGGAGAAATGTTATAAGCAAACCCTTAGGGCAGCAGAGCACGTTGGGCAGTGGCACAGGAGTGTTCTGCACTGGCTAACATGCTTGCTCATGCAGGAACCAAGAACTCTTTTAAGAATTACTTGGTGTAAATTTTCAGTTTAAAGTTTGGAGAGCTTCCGTCTTATTTCTATACAAACAGATTTGACTGTGTGCCTGGGCATGTGTGCGTCTGCAGCAGAGAGTCATTTACACGATGCGCACATTTTTAGGTAGAGGTGGTTTCTATTTTGGATTAAACAAAACAAAAGAATGAACAAAAGTAAACTTAAAAAAGACTGTTGTGTCTTTTTTTCTTTACAAATGTTGCAAGTTTTGAGTACAAAAGTACTTGTGTTTACAAACAGTTGTAAGGAGTACAGAAGCCCAGGAAAGATACTTTTATAGCTTTGATTTGTTTGCTTGGATAGTCTGAACTGAACAGGGAACAAGAGACTGCTTTTAACAGAGGAAATGTGTGTGGGAGGATTATGTATATAGGCAAATGACAGCAGTTAGAAGGAAAGAAAAAAGTCCTCAATGGCTATTTAGAGTATAATTTTGAAATAAAAGACAAGTAAAAAACCTTTGATAAGGAAAAAAATTGAGTGAGTGGAGTCAGATGCAGGAGATTTTTACTCTATAGAATGACTGTGGGAATTAGGACCAAAGTATGTTAATCCACTGGTTTAGAACACAGGAATTTGAGAAATGAACAGAACAGTGCACAAAAATGACCTGCAATAATTGGCTGGTGCTGCTTAAAATTCATCTAATTTCTCTGACGTTAGCCTAGATTTAGCTTGGTTATGTAAGTGAAAGCATTTTAGTCAGCCTTTACATCTAATGGAATATTGGTTTGAAATGGATATTCGCTTACTAAAAACTCCCTGCAGAATTCCCAGACCCTCCTCACACTGATTTCTTGGCTGATGAGGCTGTCTTTTCTTGGCAAGTACCTAGACACACAGCCTGATTATCCAAGTAGCTCAGCATTGACTGAGCAAGGCACTGATGAGGAGCAGCGGCTTGGTTCTACAACACGCCAGTGATCTGCCCGTTTGCCGCTGGAAAGCAGATCACAGTTTTGAGCAAAGTCTAGTTTTAGTGGTGCACGTGGTCGCACAGATGTCCTCAGCGCAGCAGGCACAGTGTAAGGATGCCTGGAAGCAGCAGAGAAGGCGCATAGATGGAGTGCTTGAGTTACACTTGCAGCCACCGTACCGAGCTGCTCTCTGCCGGTAGCACCACTCAGAGAGTCAGGCTGAACACACTGAACAAAGCTCTACAAATTAAGCACTCTCAGGACGTGCTCTACACGTAGCATAATCTGACAGCCTGACCTCGCACGCAGCCACTGTAGCGGTAGCCTAGGGAGGGCAGAGTAGGATCAGAAGCAGCAAGGGAAAAGAGCGGAGCCGGGCTGCAGCGGCAGCAAAGCTGAAACACAACTCACTCCGGTGCGGTGTACGCAGTCCGTTCCTCGATGCACGGGAACCCCTCTGAGCGCCGACCCCGAAAAGGCTGCGGCGCTCGGGCACGGGCTGTTAAATACGCAAACCACCCCCTTCCCATGACCGCCTGCATGACTCTCCTCCTCCCCCGTCTCACGCACACGGTATCTGCATCATTCCTGATAACGAGCAAGTTTGCTGACTTGGGGCTAGCAGAGCATGCTGACTCCTGGAATTCCTTGGCTTTTGTTCAAAGCAAATTTAAAGTGATAAAGTGCCATTTGAATCTATATAATAATAATAATAAAGACGCTGAGTAGTTGAATCAGATGATGGGTGTTTTTTCTAAATGTAAAATGTGGGGAACAAGTCAAGTAATGTCTTTTGTAGATTATTTCTAACTAATGTGAAGCCCACACTATTTGATCTATTTAGAGAGGAATGCCTCAAGCAGCTGCAAACAGAGACACTCCAAAACGCTCCACTACCAGCACCAAAAAAAAAAAAACCAGAAAAAACCACTCCAAAATGCTCCACCACCAGTACCAAAAAACGCCAGCTCCTAAACCTTTTACATAAAGAACCAAGTGTGATTTTAGTTGGTGGTTTTGGTAGGTGGGGTTTTTCCTATCAGCAAAGAAGGATTTGTAGTGCAATCTGTGTCCGTGAGTAATGCACATTTGTAGTTCTGGCTGTCATGTTGCTGCTTCTCGTTTGTAGTGGATGTTGTGCTTTTCTGTTTGTTTTTCTTTTTCATTGTACTTCAGCCTTAGCAAAGTCCATTCGATGTTGCTCTGCTTTGCTCTCCTCTGAGCATGGGACCAGAATGCAGCAGAATTAGAGCAAAGTTTTCTGATAGTAGAGTGCAAAGTGTACCACACAAATCTGCTCTGAGGCTTTCTTTGTGTCAATAAACAATTGTGTGTGTGTCCCCTGCAGGTGCAGGGAGTGGTGCTAACCAAAGCACTCTCTCCTGGCATGAGGTGATAGATCACACTCTTAATCATTTGCTGCAGGTCAACTCATTTTCATGTAATACATGTTTTTCCCTGATGTAAACAGTTGAGTTTTCACAAAGCAACAGCCTTTACTGCTAAGAAAAAATTTAAGAAAAGAACTTCAAAGTCTCTTCTAATTGTGACTGATGCATACAATAAGTCAAATTGATGAGGCTTACCTTGGTGGTGGCACTTCCATGCTTTCAGATTTGCCTTGGCTGCAGATTTATGCTTTAATATTCCTTTTCTCCAGAATATCACCTTGAAGGTGATGGTTTCAAGTGCATCCCAGAATGTCAAGTTTCAAGTGCTCTAATACCATATTTCATCCGTTTTTAATTGTTGACTTTTGATAAAGCAGCTTATCAGTAAAACAGTTGCTTCAGTTGCAGAGAAGCCGTTTGAGGCTTTTTCCTCATTTCATTAACAGAAAACTGAAGGAATGTTTATGGTTCTAAAGAAAACAATTTGAAACAAACTTATTTTATAAACGCTCACAAATTTTGAGCAACTAGGAACTTTTATTTATTTTAATTTGGAGCAGAGAGTGAAACACAGCAGCATGTTGTGGGATCTGGTTCTCAGCCTTCTCAAAGGGAAGCAGAAGGTGTTATTCTCCAGGAATTGTTTTCAACAGACAAGAGGTTGGCAAGGTTACCAACAAAAACATGGTAAAGCATTAGTAAGCACACTGGTAATCTAACATTTGCTTTCTCTGTGAGCCATTTAAGGAGTTAAAACTGTACCTTCACTGCAAGAGTTCCGTTCACAAGTATGAAACACAAGTACTCCTTTGTGCTACAATTATACCTTCAATGACTGACCAGGTACTGAAACACCCTTTTTCCCTTTGCTTTTCCAACCTGTAACAGGAGTGTGCTGGGGCCACATTTTTCACTTCCTGTTTTGAATGGGTAACTGAGTCGCTGTCCAGTGGAAGTTGCCCTCAGGCAATGCATCATGGGGCAGGCATTATTCCCTCCTCTCACTGCTGCTCTGAGGGTCAGTCAGTGGGATTTACAGGGGCACCTATCACTCAAGCTAAATACAACTCTTTACATGATCAGGAAGAAGGCTCTCCTAAAGAAAAAGTAATTCTTCCTTTCTGCCAGATATGGCTCAATGCATGTGAATTATCAAATAAATTCCTCTGGTTTCTAAAATGGGAAGTGATTTATGCATACAATTTCAAAATAATGAAGTTAGTAGTGCACTGCCCTGATCTAACCTTGTTTTCATTTGCTGATGGTTTCTTACAGATTAAGCTCTCCTTTTCTGTTGCCCTTTTGGCCTGCAACTGCTGATGACAGCATGAAAAATTGGCTGAACTGCTCGACGAAGCAGCTGGGCTGGGACTGTGTATCCATCTGTTACATGAGGCTCCTTGCCTAAAGCATCTTTCACCTCTCTCCAACTTCTGGAAACTTCAGGGATGGGAGAGCAGACCAGTCAAGATCATGATGTATTAAACGAAGCATGGATAAAACCTGGGTGCAGAGACATCCATTCATGTCCAACACCGTTCCTGGGAATGGCAGTAGCAGCACTTTAGTGGCAGGAGCTGCGATCAGCTGTCTCAGGACTCAGCAGCTGACCTCTTGCCCGTTTGTCTTTTGGTCATGGAGCAACATAAAGGTTTCTCATGGTTAGCTGAGCCCCGTGAACAGCTCTGTGGGTGTATACCTGGCAGTTATGTGGAGTCACCCAGTCAGTGAAAGGATGTGTGTTTCATACAGGACATTTAAGTCAATGACACATTTCCTTTCTTGGTCAGCATGGGGCCTCTCCTTGTGGTTTGAAAGCCCTAGATAAATGTGGAAGAACTTGCATGGATTGAATTTAAATCCAAGATTTAGTTCAGCAGATGTCCCTTTCAGGGCATTCACAGGCTATTAGAAGATCAGTACACTCCAGGCAGATCTCCTGCCCCATGACTCCTAAGTGTTAAGGGATCCCGCTGCCTACTGACTTGTGGCCAGAACTTCTCCACCTCTTCTGTCCCAGTTGCTGCTCCACCTTGTTGCTTGGGAACTGATAGTTAAGCAGAAGGTTTGAAACAAAATGTAGCATCTCCTGAAGTTGCCTGTATTCTGTTGCAGGTCTGTGCTGAGATAGCTTGCTTACTGCATGTGCCAGGAGAAACAGACACGATTCCTGCAATCTTGCTTTGGGAACAGTAAGAGGCCAGCTCCCCAGAGCTGAAATGGGAGTAAGCACATCACCACAGTGCAGCTTTTTCCCTGCTGGGAAGGAAATTCCAACCATTTTTTATGGTGAGTCGACTTTTGCACTTCACAAAACACAGCCATCTTATCAAGACTGGTAACCTGCTGTTTGTGCACCTATTTGTGTGTTCAAGGGAATAAATCCACTCAAGTCAGAAGTTTCACTGTAAACTTAGATATAGTCATCATGTTCACTTCCTTAGTAATTTCATCACCTACCTCTGCCTTGTTTGGTTGTTTGGTTTTTTTTAATTACAGTACTATGCTGCTATTAGAGACTTGAGGAAACTAACATTTAGTATATGATATGGGAAGTGAATAATTACAAGTTTCATCATTTTCAAACCACTTAAGGAGGCATATTAGGCCTGCAAAATGCTAGACTCACAAATGTAGCAAAGGCACTTGCTCCTTTATGTTTATACGTAATAGAGCTCAGCAATTTCCTGAGCTTGCTATTGTCTTTTAGCAAGCAGTAAATTCAGCCAGAAAAGTACACCTTCAGAAAGACCTAATGTTGGACTTTTGCAGCTTAAGTTTGCAAACATTTTGAACAAAGAAATGCTGGGGGGAATATTGAAAGTACCAGGTATTTATTTTTTTGAAAAGTTGACGCATTTAAAGTTTATTGGGAATTGATGTTTTTGTTGCCTTTTTTTTTTTCTAATTTGAAATATTAAAAAAAAGGTTAGCCTATTTGAAAACACCATCAGTATCAATATAAGCGTGTTTCTACATGTGCAGCTTGCTCTGCTCGTGAGTAGTCCATTACATTTTTATGATACTTTGTTGAAAATATACAGAAGAGTCAAGAATGCATTTCAAGGAAATTATTCTTAATCAAATATCCTTCCAGTGTTACTGTAACTCTAGTAAAAGGCCATGCTTAATGATCAATGAGATCATTACACAAGCAATAATGAGATTTGCTTTTGAAGCAGAGCAGCTTAGAGAAGCAATCAACTACAGACAAGACTGCAATTTTAGGGTTTTTAGTTTAGCTGATAACTTTTTTTTTCCTCTGCTCCTGGCAGCAGGGAGCTTTTGTATGTACAATGAAAAGCATCAGCTGAAAGATTCATCTTCAAGTTACTACATGGAGAGCCATACAGAGCTGTCTGTTAGACGCACTTCCTCATGTTCAGAAGTGGTTTCTTGTCTTTATTCCTAAGTAGGAATGTTCATATCTACAGGTGGTTTTTTAACACAAAAGACCCTGATCCAAAGCCCAGTAAAGCTGGCCTAAGGACTTGTGGGCTATCGTCTCAGGGGCTGGTTTTGCCATTGGGAATTTGGGCAGGATCGTAATAACTCATTTAGTTGGAGCATTTGGAATTGCCTTTTCTAGTGTGTTTGCCTCAGTCCTGAGCTAGCTGGCAGACTATTTGCTTGATCTTAGCACTTCTATTTATGAGAAACTGGCCAAGGCTTAAAAAGCCACTTACCCTATAGAATGCAATTATCCCAGCAGCTTTTCTGCCTTTGCAGAG